>NC_080417.1:154688964-154988964 GCF_029873635.1 Malania oleifera | reverse complement strand
TCCCCACTTCTTTAGCCTCTTTACATTGATGGTGCTGAGTTAAAAACATTGGTTTCAAAGTGATCTCAAGTTAGATTGAAGAAATGAGTCATTAGCAGAATAGTTAGCTTCAGAAGTGAGCACCTCTAAACAAGCTTTAAACCACCAAAAGGCAAATGAAAGAACGTTAAAAGCTTGGTGGTCCACTTGTTGACCATCGAGAAGATGGTAGACATTGCCTCAATCTTACTAATCCCTGGTGATTATCTATTTCACCTTCCTCACTTCAGTCAAAAGTGAAACCTCTTCAAAAAGTGATGAAAATTACCTTCCAATTAGCCTTTCCAATGTTATTTTCAAGGGGTTCCGATGATGAAGGGACTATCTCACTCTCTCTAAATCATGAAGGAGGGAATTGAAAAATGTGTCCACCCCCAACGTACACTTCATTCATCTTGAAAGTATTTTAGTAAGTATAGTAAGGGGAATAATACATTTATCAACATGAAAACAATAATTTAGTTTCTTGCTTTTATTTTCCTATTTTTTTCTTCTATATAATATTTTCTTATTTTATTTACTTTTATATTTGATTTTCGATAAAAAAACTGGAAGAGTTATATTTTGAAGAAAAAAAAAAAAGTTGTATTCTGAAACGAAACAACTAGACTTCACTGATATCATGTTAATAGATGATGATGGCAAAGTGAAACAGTGTCTTGGAGTAATTCTTATAGTTTGAGCCTTGGATGTGGCTCTAAAACAGATTCCTAGTGCCATAAGCACCATTATATTGGAGATGACATAGAAAACGAAAGGGTGATTGATGATGCTAATTTTATCTATGCAACAGTAATGAGCATCCAAGAAGTCAAAAACAAAAAGTTTGTTAGAGATTGCTTGAATGAATTCCATAATGTAGTGATTAGTTAATACTCGCTTAATATTAACCTTCAAGAGTCAAAAAAGAAACAACTAGACTTCACTGATATCATGTTAATAGATGATGATGGCAAAGTGAAACAGTGTCTTGGAGTAATTCTTATACTTTGAGCCTTGGATGTGGCTCTACAACAGATTCCTAGTGTCATGAGCACCATTATATTAGGGATGATATAGAAAACGAGAGGGTGATTGATGATGCTAATTTTATCTATGCAACAGTAATGAGCATCCAAGAAGTCAAAAACGAAAAGTTTGTTAGAGATTGCTTGAATGAATTCCATACCATAGTGATTAGTTAATACTCGCTCAATATTAACCTTCAAGAGTCAAAAAAACCCATTTTAAGGACTATTCTTTTCAATTCAAAAGAAACTACTAGGTTTTTGTTTGAATTTTTGGCAAAATTTGCAACGGGATGGGAAAACACACTAGAGACACTTTTCTAGAGTCGAAAGATGTCATGGGCCTCGAGAAAGTTTATTGAAAAGTTGAGGGAGAAAGACTTTTTTATGCAAATTCCTTTAATCTAACTTCCTTCACAATATAAATTGGCAATTTTTACTATCCCAATCACAACCTTTTTGTTCAACTTGAAATAATTTTTTGTCTCCAAAAATTTGTACCTTTACTCAGAAGAAAATTATGCAAAAGTTCACATATATAAAAGTTTTCTATAAAAGTAATTTCTGTCACGAGGAACAAAAATATAGCTAACTGCGGGGTAGCTAGTTTCGAAAATTAATGTGTATAAAAACTTGTACTAAGGAAGATTCATATTCATATATATATATTTATATATATATATATATATATATAAAGTGAAACCGATTTCTTTTCTTGAATAGTAATAGTTTGAATTTTTGGACCTCTTCGGGAAAGGGTAATGAATATTCAATTTAATAAAACTAATTTTACTTCTTGAATAGTAAGTGGTTGATTCTTTTTTCTTTTAATGAATGATGTTTCACTAACTACTTTAGAAAGATTGATGTCAAATGTTGCTTTTGTGTACTCTTTGAGTTTATTTTAGAATAGTACCAACTCTAGGGAATATTATTTGTGACCATGATGTTGGAACAATGTTTGTAGGTTTAAAACATGTTGATTGAATTTAAGCCCTTATTTATTCGGTTATAGATTTTTAAGAAGTTCAATGGTTTGGTTATCGATTCGATTTAAGTTGTTATTTATTCAATTAACAGAACTAGCTGATATATATATATATATATATATATATATATTTGATCTAAAAATTATAATTGTATAGATCAAATAGATATGTACAAATACTCTAGACATACCCAAGGGTGGGATCCAAAGCTTACACACAACTTGATAAAAGCATATACAACTCAAATGCAATGTAGGCCATCCACAAGACTCCCAAATACATCAAAACCTAGCCAAAATTAACTACATCTCAAATGCACAAGAAAGGGAATTTGTCATAAACTATTCTAAACGTGTGGGTTTGGATCACTTTTATAATAGCTTCCCGGAGAGCGACGCATCCATCAAAACTTCTTTTGTTACGGAAATGCCACAAACAATATATTTTAATGGCCACACAAGCCTTTTTAGCAACTGCCAGTGCATTTGTGCCTTTGGCTTCCTTAATCAACCATTTCAAACTAGCTTTCACCGTAGATATGACTCCAGTCAAGCCTAGCCAATTCCTGATTGAGTTCCAAATTGAGCAAGATAATCTACATTTGAAAAACAAATGAGCAAGAGTTTCCATCTCCAGACTACAATGTTGACTTTTTGAGTCCGATCTCTATTTTGATTATGACAAAACACAACACCTCATGTGTGCGTTTAGTCTTTGAATAGATTCATAATGTAGAAGGCACAAACGACAGATGCAAAATGAAAGTCATGAAACATTCAATCGAGCACAATATTTGGTGTATTCCATGAACATCGGGAGTAGAAGACTAAAGACTTTATTTATTTTTCAATTGTAATAATTTTGAGTTTAAATTATGTATGCATCTCATGATTTAATTTGAAACTCAACCTTAACCATAGATTGACCTTAGGCATAAATTTTTCATGAAAACATTTTTCCAAAATAAGTTTTTTCAAAAACCCCTTCATGATTTCTTTCATCGCTTTGATGAACACTTTCTCAATCAATTACTCCTTGTCTTAAAAAGTGTCCAACATGAAAATTATGGAATTTTATCTTAACTTTCTATTGATATCAAAAATGTTCAATTTGAAATTGTATCAAAAAAGTTATGTTTAAAAAACCGAAGGGTGTCCGCGTAGAAAACTCATGTCACTCGTCCACGAGTGGTGTGCGTCGACTAGTCGACGAGTCCAACGGTCAGAATGATGCTAACGGCTAGAAAACTGCTATTTTTAAAAATAAAATCATTTCTTTATTCCTCAACGACCATAAAAACGACTACTTTGGATTTTTACCTATAAATACAAGTCAAATACACTTGAAAAAATGTTAGAAAAATCATTTGGGAGGGTTCTTGCATATTCTCTCTTTCCCAAACATATTTTATACTCCATTTTTTAAGATCAGAGCTTATTTCTCCTACTCTTCTTCTTGAAAATCTTTTTTTGGAAATTATTTTTGGGGTTTACAAATAAAGCTTGAGCTTGAGCATATATTTATACTAATATATATTGCTTGAAAAGCCTTCTTGCTATTTTTCTTAAAAAGGTTAATCTTAAAAGAAATTATTTTCTCCTACTCCTTTCATTTGAAACTATATTTTGGAGAAAACTCTTTGGGTTTTTGAAGAGATCTTTGAGCAACATATTTCACTCATATATTAATTGCTTGAGACGCTTCTTGATTTATCAAAGGTCATTTGAAAAGAAATCATTTTCCATTCTCTTGCTCAATTAATTGCAAGATATTTTTTGAGAGGTTTCATCATACTCTACTGAGCTTTAATTGAAAATCATTTGAGAGTGCATTAAGGTTTTTACTTGTACAAATCAGCTTACTAAAGAAGCATTTCCTTATACTCAAATTTTCACATCATTTGTATTTACGGTTTACGTCTTGTGTAGGCAGCGGATTGTAAAGAGGTAGCTACGCCTCGTGTAAGCAGCAGATTGTAAAGGGAAGCTTCTCCCTGAAAGAAGCGAATTGTAGCGGGAAGTTCCATCCCAATTTTAAGGAGCGGATAGTGGAATCCTTGGGTGGTTTGCCCATGACAGGGACATAGGTAGGATTGGTCGAACTCTGATAACAAATATCGTGTTTGCTTTCTTCTTCCCAACTCTATTTATTTTCCGCACTCTACTTTACGCACTAGTATGCTTATGTTCAATTTGTGTTAAATGTTATATTTATTTTAAATATTTGCATACATTATTATTTGTGGGATTGATGCTTGTTTAGAAAGACCTTAAGTTGTGTTATACTGATTGTGGAATTAACATGGGGATAAATTGACCTAGGAAAACTTTTAAATATCCAATTCACTTCCCTCTTGGGAATATACCTAAAATCACACACAAAACACACATGTTCTGTCAATCCCATCTCCACTGATTTTATCACTAGTTAGTAGTTTCCTTCTAGCAGCAAGCTAAAGTGCAAATGGGTGTTTGGGAGCACTTTCATTCTTCCAAATCACCTTGTGCCAAGGAACTTTCACCCCTTTATCTCTCCAAAAGCTATAAGCCTCTGAGCACTAAAAATGATCGTCCATGTCTCGTTTCTTCATATGATCTTGAGCCTTACTTCTATCCCTACATTACATAATCATCAAATCTTTTAACTCAACAAGCTTCTTAAATAACAGAGAATCATCATGTTTGGAAAATGCCTCCCATATGCTTCCTCCACTCAAGTAGATATGGCTTACCCACTTGGACCACAGAGAGTCCTTCTTATCATGGATGTTCCTCAAAGTTCTTGTGAGAAGAACCCTGTTCCAGTTTCTAAGGTCAAACACCCCAAGGCCACCCTCCTTATTTGGTAAGCATACCACAACCTCCCCATAAAAATGATTTACATATATTGACCACATGGTTCAACACTGAGCGAGGGATGGGTAGAATAGACAGCCAAAAACATTCAACTCCCTGCACCACTGAATTGATGAGTTTCAATTTACCAGCATAGGACAGTGAGTGTCTAGGCTAAGAGCCAATCAAGTTGCCAATCCTATTATCTAGAGGGGAGTAGTGCATTGAGTTAAGCCTAGTGGAGGCCAATAGAGACAAAAAAAATGCCCAAATATCTAAATGGGAAATCACCCATAGGAATTCAACAAGTTCTTTAATGGCCTCCAGAGAGCTATCATTAATACCTGCATAGTATAGGTTATATTTTGGAAGACTAGCTCTCAACCCTGAACAATCCGCAAACATCCTCAAACAATCCATAATCTTATTTATTGAGGAGGGATCACCGCTAACAAACAGAATCAAGTCATCATATATATATATATATATGTGTGTGTGTGTGTGTGTGTGTGTGTGTGTGTGTGTGTGTGTTTAAGTTACTATCAAGCTCCCCCTTAACTTTCGGTTTTAGCCTCACTGCCCTATGATAAACCCAAACCATTTCACTATCCTAATTCCTAACATCGTAACCCCGACTAACCCTCCAATGTGCTCCAACCTCTTGTAGCTCTATGCATTGAGAAAAAATTAGGTATTTCGGGAGGACCAACATGGTCCTTTCATCAAATCTTTCCATCTAACTGCATGCATCCACCACCACAACTCCTACTCTAAGATGAATGTGCTCTCTCCTCTTATCTTTTATGTTGGGCCAGTAGGTCCCTTGACTCTCCTTTGTGGCTACACTTACATTGGACTGCCTTTAGGTCCCATTCGCCTTGAGTTTATATTTGCAAATTAGAAATTCAGAATCATCATTCAAAATTTTTTCCATCACTAGTTCTTCATCCCAATCACCAATTCACTCCAAAGGTAATCTTGATTTTCTATTGCAGCTAAATTTTATTTTTGTAATATTTTTCAGCACTTATTTCCTAAATGTGAACTAGAATTTCAGCACCAAGGATTAAGGAATGTGATATATAGCAATTAGTGTTGATTAATTTTGGCTTACCGAAATAACCGAAGTGATATTTGACTTGTCAACACTTCGGCTTTGCAAAGCAATTTGGTTTAGTTTGGTTAGAGGACTGGTTAATCGAAATATTATAGTGAATCTAGTTAATTCATTGAATTCACTGTACTGATCACTTGCACAGTGTTACTTTAATTTGCTACTAATTTGACTTACTCCATCCACTTTGAACACAATTTCAGTGACCACACGAAATAAAGAAAGCAAATTCAACAATTGTGTAGATTAAAACATGAACTAATATGGACATTAAAGTTGCATATGTGCAAAATTTGAATGAGGTTTGGTTTGTGATGGAGGAAAACCATTTGTGAGATTTGGCTTATGATTCGCAATGACTTTTTTTTGATAAAAAAACATGTTCTAGAGTTGAATAAATTTCTTTTTATTTAATAAATGAAGAAATTCCCGTTTCCAAAGGCAACATAAAACAAAATCATTATTCTTCAACTTGAGAATATGTATTTCGAATCTTAACTTTAAATTTAAATAGATTTAGATAAAATTTAATGTAATTTTATATTACATTTTATTTAAATTCTATACAAATTCAAATATAAAATCACTCCAAATATAAGTTAAATGAACTTCACATTAAACTAATTAAAACTTCATTGAACATGCACGCAATCCTAAACCTAAGTACTGAGGTCAAATTGGGCCTCAGTTATCCAATCGGGCTTCTTATTATGAGGCCCATGGAAACCTATGCCATCCACTTTGCAAGAGGTAATTGGCGATGCCCTTGGTGAAGCAAGCAAAGACTTGTAAATGGACAGAGTTTAAAAGCCCAAACCTAATTATTTTATTCTTACAAACCATACTAACACTTCACCTACATCCCAATTAATTGCCTACTAAATACAACCTAATTCATCCCTTTGGACAAAATTGCAAAACCCACACAAGAAAATGTAAACAAATTCAGCAATCATGTAGATCAAAACATAAACCAACACACACTTTTGAATTTGCATCTTAATCAAGAATTGAATGAGATTTGATTTATAATGCTGGGAAGCTATTTGTGAGATTTGATTTACGATGCACATTGAAGTTCTTTACTGTTTAATTAATGAAACAAAAATAGTTTTATTGAGGTTTCTATTTTTTTAATTTTAGTTTTCCATGATAAGATGGTTGTAGCCTAATTAGTACCTGATCGGTTTAGGGTTTTCAGGCATTTTTTTTTTCACTTAATGGTTTAGGGTTTTGGCACTAAAAAAAAATTAAACTACATATTATTTAAGATATGGGGAAAAAATTCATTAAATCAAATCATGAGAATAAATTTGTACGACATCTTGATAAAATAATTTTCTTGATTTTGAGAATGTCACAACCGGGTGATGCCAACTATTGTACAAGTTTGGGTGATTATCTAAGCCTGTGTATCAATCATTCAAATTGGTTTACGACCTTAGGTTAGGAATAGATTAGTTATAAAAGGTTAATTAAAATTAGTTATATTAAAAAATATATTGTTATTATAAAATAATAATGAAGTAAATTTTTTTATTAATCCTTAACAAGAAATAGATAAAGAATATTTATTCCCGAACTTCACAATTGGAAATGTTTGTTCATTTTTTATCACATTTTGAATGAAATAATAAGGAATATGTAAATAATAACTAAAGGTACTCTCAAATTAATTTTTATTAGATTTCATTAATTATATTTTAAGGAATATCTAGTCTGCAAATCAAATGTAATATTGATCTCCAAAAAAATAAAATGATGCAAGATGTGACATTAATGCTATAATAAGTAAAAAAGATTAATCGCTGATTACATCTGATCTAAGTTTATTCTTAGGTATTGTATATTATGTACTTCTAAGACATCCTTGGTAAACATCTTAGGGACTGTTTGGTACCATTGTAAAAAAATAGAGAAAGAAAATCCAAAATGATAACCAAAAACTAGAAAAAAAAAAACTAAAAACCAAAATGAGTAATCTATTTGGTTAACATCTATAAAGCTAATATAATTTAAAAACATAATTAAAAAAATGTTCATTTTCATCTTTAAATTAAATAATATTATAAAATATAATTAAAATAATAAAATTACAAATAATACACATAAAAATAATATAATAAAAATTAAAAGTATTATAATTATTTTACTTAATTATTATACTTTCTAATTTTACTCTATAATAAAAATTTTATTAGACAAGATAATTGAAAAATAGTAAAAATATTTTATAATTGACTTTATAATTATTTTTAAAATTTATGTGTATTTTTATTTTAATTATATTTAATTCACATGATCATTTTATTATAATTTTAATTTTAAAGTGTATAAAATAAATGATTTAATTTGAAAAAAAAATATTTTTGGATATTATAATTTCTAACCTCAAGTTATCAAAACAACTGAAAAATCATAAAATTTGATTTTATTTTTTTGCAAACAGCTGAAAACCAATAGAAATAAAAAGCTAACAATATAAACAAATACATTTTTCTAATTTATTTTTGCATTGTACAAAAATTAGAAATAAAAAATAGAAAACAACCTTCAACAGGAAAAGAAACATTCATGCTTGTCAGACAAGTCTTCTGCTTCACTCCTTTGGCAAAATGTGTGTGTGAGAGAGAGAGAGAGAGAGAGATAGAGAGGCGTGTGGCCCTTAAGTGGTCCATCAAATGGGGTACATAATGTAAAAAAGAAACATAGAAAGCTTTCCCCTTGCAATCATTTAAAGTTTAAACAAAGGGACCCAACGTTCACAAATTTATGGGAGCAATTTGCCTTACCTCAATTCCCTCCTACTCCTCTCAAACACTCCCAATTAAAACATTATGTACAATACCCATTTCAATTTTTAATTGGCCCTCATCAGTATCATACATCATGTATGTTACCCATGCTTACACGACGTGCCACCTTCAATCATCATCATCATACATATAATCTCACACTTATCATTATTCACGGAAGGGTACTTGAGGTGACAAAGCGTGTTAACAAGTCGGGTTGGAATGGGTCATAAATGAGTCAGGATTAAATAAGTTTGGGTTGACCAATTTATTATCGGGTGACTATTATGTAGACTCAAGTCTACCCGTTTAATAATGGATCATTCGTTTCAAAAATATAATTTATTTATTTTAAAATTTTTTAAACATTTCATATAAATGTCATTTTTTTATAAAAAATACTCGTTCATTTTATTTTGAAATATATCATAAACGAATCACCCGCCTAACCCGTTTCATAAATGGGTTGGGTTTAGATTTACCCGTTTATAAACGAGTCAATTTGTATTAAACCCAAATTTGGTTTAAATGGGTGGGTCATGAGTCACTCGTCAGGTTTCGACCCGTTTTGCCACCCTTAGAGGGTACGTAGAAATTGGGTTCCCCTAAAAAACTTAAATGGGCCGACAAGCATGTCAAAATAACATTTTTAAAAAAAAATTGATTATGGTAATATTTTGGCTTGATAAATATCACTTTGTTTCAATTTTGATCAGAGTAACGATCATGGGTACTTAATTATTGTTTTTTTTTTTTGGATGACATGGAAACTCTGGCCACCGATGAGCCCTTTGGACTCTCCGGTGCGGCAGCAAACCCTTGGGGCAGTGTTCGCCTCCCCCAGGTCTCGTTGCCTGTGTAAATCCGGATGCGATCACGGGTTCCTTTCAGTTGGGTGGACGTTCGGCCAATTCGCTATGTAGGATACATCCTAGGATTCCTTAGACAAAAAGGCATCAACTGGGTGCATCAATCGGAATTCGAACCCCAGATGCTCCTACTTGATTGCCCACTGATTTTCATCATGCCATGCCATGGGGGCAAATGGGTACTTAAAATTGCACTTATATAATGTGATTAAATATTTTTAATATTTTTTGTATTCACCAAGACATATATGTGCGCCCATGCATGCATGAATATGTATGTATAAATTAAATAATAATAAAAAAAATTAAAATGTCTACATGCTTCTTAATTAAGCTCGTGAAAAATCTTCAAAAGGAAATTTTAAAAAGAATGAAAAAAGTAGTTTATATCTAGTTATAGTTAATTGTTGATTGTAATACCTATTATAGTAATTATTTTTAATAATTTTGAAGTAAATATATATTTATATACATTGCACAAAGCAATCGAGTTCTATTTTGACTGAAGTTTTTCAATATAAAGAATCTACGCATTTTCAGTAATCATGTATTAGTCAATACGTTGATTATTTGATAAGATGTCTATACTCATAAATATAAAACAAATTTATTATTATTGATATATACATTTATTAATTAAAAAATCACTTTATTTTGTATTATTTGAAACCATAAGTATAGTATCTCCCTTAATAACAAGCTCATTTTATGCATACACACACATTTATTTGTTACATGAATTTCACTTATAAATAATTTAAAAGTAGCAATAATATTAAAATTTCTTATCAATGATCAAGAATTATGTCTTAATATTTATTTTCAAGCCTAGTCGGGTTGGTTTAAATGGTAAGAGTGACTTGTAACTTTAATGACCCCAAGGTCATGGGTTCGATTCGCCCTTAAGAGTTTATCCCGGTAAATTACTAGGGGTGTGTCAATGAGCGAGCAGCTTCACCCCTCGGGTATGGTGCTGTATCATAGTATCCAAAGTGACACAATGGTGACTGAGCTTCCTTGGGTTATAAAAAAAAATATTTATTTTCAAGAGGGAATTTTTTTATATAAAAAAAAATAATTATGCATTGCTTTGTTATAAAATCATTAATCAAAAACATCGGTTGGATAAAAATGATGCTCCCCCATTCAAATAGGAAAAAAAATTATTCACCTGTAATTTAATCACACACAATTGATTAACTGGTAAAAACATATTTGCGAAATAGTCAAAATAATTATAATTATTAATAATTATTAGAAAATATTACGTATTTTCTTGGGAAAAATATTAATATGATCAAAGAATAATATAGAAATTTTGTAACAATTAATAATTTTATTTAACTTAAAATTGTTTAGAAATATTTTGTCTTATTCATTAATTTATTAATATCTTCTCAAGGAAAATATTTTCGATACATAATATGGGTATAAATTGCATTAGAGAGCCTGCTTTTTTTTCTTTTTTTTTTCTAAAGCAAAATTATTGTTGTTATTTATGAAAAGCAATTTAAAATAGTTTGTGACTATTCATGCATAATTAGATGATATCACTTCATGTATTGGACATGTGGGCCTATTTCTTTTTTATGTCTCTTTTCTTTGTTGCGATTAAGGATTTTGCATGAAAAAATAAATTAAAATAAGGTGAAATTTTATTTTCCACTATAGTTTATCTTTATATCAAATATCACTAAAATTAAAAAAATTAAAATATAATTTGAAAATAAAAGAATCAAATATTAATGATATATAAAATTCGATTTGTTATATATTTTATGTTTTTATTATTTTCCTCACAACTAATCATAAAAAAATTTTCTATTTTTTCTTAATTTTTCTCGCTTAATTATTGACTTACTAAATAATCAGAAGACTTTTTAAATTACATTGTTAACCTACCCATGAAAATGATCCCACCACGAGATGGGACATACTTTGTATGTCCCTAACCATTTTTCATTGAATTTCTGGCACGTGGCGTCCGAGTCAAATATAACCTAAACCATTCAATTAAGTGAGACCAATAATAGTTTAACGACGCCTACCCGTCCCCATACCATCTTTCGTTATATATAATATACAATCATGACTTTGGGTAATATCATTTATGAAATTCCAAAATTTTTATTTATTTAAGTGAACGTTTAATACCTAATTTGATTTGATCATGCTTAAACATTCTTATTTGTCTAAACTTCAATAAGTTCTTTATTTAATTATTTCATAAAATATAATAATTTTTTACACTTTTTTTTTTATTACACAGGAACTTCAGCCACCAACAAGCTCTTCGGACCCCCTGGTGCGGCACCAAACCTATATATCAGCGTTCTCCCCCTAGGTCTCGCTAATCAAGTATAGTCCGGAATGCGGACACGGCTTCCATATATCAGTTGGACGTTCGACTAACCCGACCCCATGGACACATCTCCATTACCATCCACGGTCCCCGTTCACAGAATAAATTCTCACCATCCATAAGCATCGCCGGTTCCGTGAATGTATCTACCTGATGCCTTTTCACCACTCCATAGCCGTGGGGGCAATAATTTTTTTTTTTTTTTATTACATAGGAACTCCAGCCACCAACAAGCCCTTCGGACCCTTTGGTGTGGCACCAAACCTACGGATCAGCATCCTCCCCCTAAGTCTCGCTGATCAAGTAAAGTCCGGAATACGGACACGGCTACCGTGCATCAGTTGAATGTTCGGCCAACCCGACCCCCAAGACACATCTCCATTACCATCCATGGTCTCCGCTGGCTCACAGAGAACTCTCACCATCCATGGTCTTCGCTGGCTCACAGAGTGAACTCTCATCATCCACAGTCCTCATTGGCTCACTGAGTAAATTCTCACCATCCACAGGTACTGTTAGCTCTGTGAGTGAATCTATCTAGAATTGAACTTCCGATACTCCTTCTTACGTGCTGATGCATTTCCACCGCTTTATGCCCGTGGGGGCAATAATTTTTTATACTTGATCTTGGATTAAGTTGCTAATCAAACTCGTAATAATAAAAATAAGATTATTATTTATAATAAATGTAAGAGCTTCTTAATTGTAGAAAATAATTTTAATTTAATTTTTAATTTTCTAAAAACTTTCAAAAATATCACATTTTTTTTTAGTTTTTTTACCAAGAGTGCAAAAATTGGAAAACATAAAAAAACTTAAAATAAAAAACTATTTTCTACGAAAATGAATAAACGGTAAACCTTTTATTTATTTATTATTATTATAGTCATTTAATAGCATGAAAACTCATAAAAAAAAATTATTAAGTTTAGAAATACTAAGAAGATTCATTAATAAATTTCTCTCTCTCTCTCTCTCTCTCTCTCTCTCACACACACACACTCCTCATATATACATAAAACACATGTACGGATTTGACTTTTTCAATAATTATGAGTTAATATTTTTATTTTTAACTAAATTACAAAAATGCCACATGATTTGTATTTTTTTCAACACTTGTTTAGAAAACATAGTAAATATTTTTATTGCTTTCCATTTTTTCCATATGAAAGTTAATTGAAAAATGAAAAAAATGAAAAATAATGAGGATTTTTATAATCTAATAAACTGAAAATAGGTAACAAAAATTATGTTTCTGTTCTAATTTTTTTATTATAATCATTCAACAAAAGAAATATAACTTCACAAATATTAAGATTAGTGACTCAAGAATTTTCAAAGGCAATAGGTGTACATCAAGGATCTGTTTGAGACCTTATCTTTTCATGTTAGTGATGAATGAATTGACTAGGCCTGGCAAAACAGGTCATAACCCGTCGGGTCACCCGGATCCGTCCATTTAAAATGGGTTCGGGTTTAAGAAAGTTAACCCATTTAATAATTGGGCGGGTCACGGATTAACCCGTTTATAAACGGGTTAAGTGGGTTTGGGCGGGTCACCTGGTGGGTGACCCGTTAATTTTAGTTCAGTGCTTCTCAGTTCTCACACGCGCACGCCTCACCTCACCCTCACAGTTCACACTTCACAATCACACACACTGACACACTTAAAAAAAATAAACCCTAAGGTAAAGTTCCCCTTCCCGACTCCCTAACCAGCGCCGCGCCTCTCCAGTCTCCACTCTAGTCTCCACTCTCCAGTCTCCTCTTTTGGTGCCTAGGTCGTCTCTCTGACCTCTCGTCCACAACATCTTCTCCATCCCCAGCAACTTCAACCCCACTCACAGCCACTCCGGCAACATAGCCGAACCTCCCATACCATAATGCCCAGAGCAGCAATTGTGAACCGGCACACCCCCACGATCTCAACACCGGAGCACAGTTGCCGTCGTCACCCTTTGTCTCCGACAAGGTCTTGGATGAAAATGTCGTTGCCAGCCTTCTAGTCTCCAGTCTCCACGTCTGGCCAGCTCCACCTCCACAGACCACTTCTCCACGTCAACACCCCCCCAGCTCCACACACCATTTCTTTTTATTTAGAAATTAATAAATAAAATGCAGTTTTTTTTTTTAAATGTCATGTTGTATGAAATTTTAAAATAAAAAAATTATATATTTTTAAATGGGTGACCCGTTACCCGCCCGTTTATTAAATGGGCGGGTTAGGGTTGGGTGGCATGTGTATGATCCGTTTAACATTGACCCGTTTATGACCCAACCCGTTTATGACCCGACCTGTAACGTCCCTCAATTTCTTGACATAAAATATCATATAATAAATAAAATGGTCAACCCGAACCCATGGGTAGTGGGGACACCTGTCAAACATAGCGGAAAACCTAGCAGCAGTAAACATAAAATCTCAAACATCCAATCATAAAATATAATACCAGAGCATTCTATACATCCTCACATACATCCAAATATCTCTAGTGTCAAACACAAAATAACTCCGACGCTATTACAAAATCTTACCCTTCTCACAGGGTAATCTCACTAGCTCAATGGCGGCCCTAACCCGCCAATCTCTCAGGAGCTCCTGAAAAATTAATTAAGTTTGGGGGTGAGACACTTCTCAGTAAGGGAAAATAAACTAAATACAGCTGTGTGGCAACATGAATATTTAATGCATTTGTACGTATACAGTACATTTCATAATTCTATAAACATAATCATATCGTACTGGGTAAACATATATTTTCACATCTGTTAATAAATCATATCATACATAAAATCATCTGTTATAACTGTAGTACTGAAAACAAACCCATGATGACTAGCTAGCTGGTGTCATGTATTACCCCCCATGACGGGTTGTGCAGCCCGAAGGCGGGACCCAACAATGGCTGGCCGACCACTGCCGAATCAAATATGTCTGTAAGTACGATGAGCCCGCCACACCCTGGTCCGGACTGCCAGGTGGACGTCCACACTCTACTGAAAGCCACATCGACTATCCATCTCCCATCCCCTCGTGGGACGGTAGCACTAATAAGGCCTCGTGCCAAAATGAACCCATAGCTACGGTACCAAGCTCTTGGTCTGAACTAAACTAACATCCTGATTATGAAAACATATAATACATGATCACACGTAACATCATTATGGCCTCGTGCCGAAAACATAGATACGGCCTCGCACCGAAATCATACATATGGCTTCGCGCCAAAATCATAGTAAATATGGCCTCGCGTCGATAACATAAATACATGGCCTCGCGCCAATAACATAAATACGGCCTCGTGCCGATAACATAAATATTTGGCCTTGCGCCAAAATTGTTTCAGGTATATATATACTAAAAATATATCATTTATTATATAATCGTCAAAACCATCACAACATAACTCATATTTTCATAATACCTGAAATCATGCTTGGTTCGTAAAATCTTTCACATCATAATACATTTCACATAAAATAATATTCATGCCACACATATGCTGTTAAAAGTCATACTTCATATTCTAAAATAGTGAATTCCTTACATCTCATACATACATATACATTTTAATCATCATAGCAGTATTTTCCCAATCGTATATTTCATTTGTAATACACAATATAACATATGTTTTTCTGAAAATAAATTTACTCATAATCAATAATAATTTGTATGGAAAAATTACTGCTTTAGTTTATTCCCTTACCTGGCTATTGAGAAATTCCTTAGGACCCAAATCCTATGCCCTTAGCGCCTGAAATTCAACTCCTGAAATTTACATTTTTCCCTAGATTAATTAATCTATTTCTCTAACATAATACTCATCTAGCCTTCCTTAGGCTCCAAATACCTCAAATTAATATTTAAACTATTATTTAATATCCCTACTTAATTTTTCAAATTTTGCCTGCGGGTCCCAAAATTATACCTGCGGCGCTCACCCGAACCCTAAATTTCAGAAATCCTACTTCAGTCTCAAATGCTTAATATTTTAGCATTTCTAAATTAATGCTAATTAATTAAAAATAAGCCCCTTAATAATCGCCACACCCCAAATTTAGAGTTTTGGCCCGACACCCCCACGAGAATTTCGTCCCACTAGACTTGTAGAGAATCATCTCTAGATTCTCGTGGTGGTGTCCGTTCGTCAATTGGACTTATATTTTGCAAGAAATTAAAGAAAAAGGGAAAAATGGCTTACCCTAGGGAATACGTTTACGCCGCTCCTACCACCGATCCGCTCCGGTAGAAATGACGGCAACGGCGAATGGAGTCCAGTGGTATCTTTAGATTTTCGATCGGGCGAAAATCCGTCACGAAATCGAGGAGAGAGGGAGAGAGAACGTGAGGAGAGAGAGAGAATGCAGAGGGGGCTGCGTTGCAGCAAAAAGAAAAGAAAAGTAAAGTAAAGAAGAAGAAGAAAAAGTAATAAGCTTCAGGATGTAATAATAATAATAATAATAATAATAATAATAATAAATATATATTTAAGTAATATTAATAATAATATATTTTATTAAAAAAATAAAAATAAATTTTAATTAATTTTTTTTTCTTTTTCCTTTAAATCCGATTAATTAATTAAAATTTTAATTAATTAATTATTTTTTTATTTTTTTATTTTTTTATTTTTTTTTATTTTTTTTTATTTTTTGGAAATCAATTCACTAATTTTTTTTTTTATATCTCTGTTTTTGGAGTTTTTACACGACCCGTTAGTGACCCGCCCAAACTCGGCCCGCCCGCCCGTTTTGCCAGGCCTAGAATTGACTAGGAGATTTCAAAATAAAGTTCTATAATATATGTTATTTGCAGATGATATTGTCTTCATTGATGAAACTATGGGTGAACTGGAATGTAAGTTAAAATGATGGAAAGAAGTTTTAGAATTTAGACACTTTAAGATCAGTAGAAATGAGACTAAATATATGAAATGTAATTTCAATAATAATAGGAGGAATATTATAGAATAAGTTAAACTTGATGAAAAAAAAATCAATAATACTAATAGATGTCAATACCTTTTATCTATTATGCAAACTAATTGAGAAATTGAAGAAGATGTAATACATAGAATTAAAGTAAATTAGGTAAAATGGATAAGTGTTTCGATTGTGTTTTGTGATTGCAAAATACTTAAAATTAAAAGAAAAGTTTTATATGATGACTATAAGACTAATTATGCTATACTAATCAAAATGTCATGTCACTAAGAAACAATATAATCAAAAAGTAAAAGTTATCGAGATGAGAATGTTTAGATAGGTGAGTAGTATAGTGCCAAAAAGATAAATTAAAAAATGAATATATTAGCGGTAAGTTAGATGTAACTCATAAATGTAAGATAAGAGAGTAACAATTCAAATGGTTTAGACACTTTGTTGTAGTATGTGACTCATATTGAATGAAACACATGTACAGAGAAAACAAAATCGTCGACGGTTTGCATAGTACGTTGACGGTTTTAGGCAGAAGCTAATTCGGAAGAAAACCATTGACGACTTGCATAGTACATCGATGGTTTTCAGGAAGAAGCGAATTAGGAAGAAAACTGTCGACGGTTTGATGAAACGGTCAATGGTTTTGTTTGACATTGTTTTTGAAATTTAAATTGAAAAGATCAATAGGTTGGGGATGCGGAGACAAATCCTCCGCGAATTAATACATGGATATTTGAGGGATTATCTAATACCTCTGCAACGATCCGAAGAATAATAGTATTTAAATAATAAAGAGGGAGGGAAATAGAAACAGAAATAAAAGGAGGTAGCAGGATTCGTCGACGAAGTTGCATTTTGAATATAATAACCAAGAAAATTTTTACATAGGTCCTTGTCGATGATCACAGGGAGTTCGTCGATGAGCTCATAAGTAGGTCTCGTCAACGAAGCCTCGCCTCGTCGACGAGAAGATACCGAGAGGGGTTTTTTGACAGTCTGAATTTCGTCAACGAGGAGGTAGGGCTCATCGACGAAATTACTTAAGAACTCGTCGACGAGATGACGTGTCTCATCGAAGAATCTGACCCTATAAATAATTGAAACCCGGATTTTTTGATGAAATTTCAGCGCAAACTCTCTCTCTCTCTCTCTCTCTATAAAACGCCTCTCCCTCCTTCTCTCTTCAATCCTAGCCCCATTTCTCGCCGAATTAAAGATCTGAGGCCATCACGACGCTCCTAGTGAAGTTCTCTGCAAGTCTGCCGGAACTGATCGTGGGAGAAGTTGGTTTGGAAGTCATCCCAAATCCAGGGTAAGGTATTTTATTTAGATTATGCCTTCCTCGTAGTTATAAGAAATGTTGTAGACAAAAAAATACTGTTGTTTTTTTCTAGGGGTGTTATTTTCAAGGTGTTAAGTGGAGAACCCTGCGGGTGTAGGATTAGAATTTAGCATGGGGCTTTTTAGAAATTAGGTAAGGAAAATATGTTATGTTAGGAGTTTTAAGAATGCTAATAGAGATTTCATAGATACATATATACCAGTTTACTATACAATTTTTACAAAATAAAAGTTTTAATGTTTGTGTGGCCTGAGTAGATATTTACCGATATAGAATTTATACAGTGTTTCAACATATCATGTTATATAGTATATATATATACAGATATTCACAGATATTTAACAGACAGATTTATACAGATTTTATTCAGTTCAGTATATTATAATATTTACAAAATGCCATGTATTCCTAAATGCCATAACACACAGTTTATACAGATAGATTATACAGACAGTTTATAAAGACGAATTATATAGTTATAGCATCAAGATGCTACAGTTACTCAGATATTACAGTATTTACAGTATAGAATTATAGAGTTATGGTTATTTTGGAAACATGATGAGAACAACAAAGATATATATATAAATGTACTTATATAGTATCAGATCCCTGTGGAAATATTACAAATAGATACAGTTTACAAAGCATGGTACCATTGCTATATACAGATAAAGTGCAACCACATATCTCAGATAGTGTATGGGTACCGTCTAACCGTGCTCGGAGAGGATGCAACTCCCCAGAACGCTGGGTTGAGGGGGTCGGTTAGACGAGATAGGAGCCAGTCCCGAGTTTAGGAGTGGATGCAGTCTGGCCGGGCTGAGGTAGTGTAGAGTATGATGACTTACCTGGAGGGCCGACCAGGTTAAGTTCCGCCTACAAGCCGCACAACCCTGTCATGAGGGGTTAAATTATGACATACAGAGTCCCAGGGAAAGAGTACAATTATTTATTTGCATATAGTTTTACAGCTTTTGTTGTATATAGTATGATATAACAATATGAATGATAGAAAGTTCAGATGATATAAATGTTTTAAACTACTATACATGTGTTTTACATATTTGCCAGATCATGCAGTTTCATATATATTAATGTTATAGTTTTACGACTCGATCGCTACACACTAGTAATAGCATATTTCCACTTACTGAGCGTCGTCTCACTCTATTACTTTACTATTTTCAGGTGAGTCAGTTAGGCGAGCAGATCAGGCTTGTGGATAGAGAGTTGACTTGACTACCCTGGTTGTAGGGTAAGTTTATGACAGTATTTTGTATTTTTTTGGGGTAGACGATACTGGAGGGAGTTATTATATATGGATATGGTCTGTATGTACATAATTATGGTATTGTATAGTACATGTGGTTGCATGACTTATGTTTCCGCTGTTTATGTATGATTATATAGATATTAAAAAAAAATGAAAAAATTTTGAGGATGTTACAACCTCTGTATGTCTAGGGGTCAGTATAAATACAATGATGTAATCCTGTTTTTGATTGATAGTGAATTTTAGCTACCGCTTACTCCCGTGAATGTAGGCATTCTGTCAAAAAAGTTAAACCCTTGTGTTGTGTTTATTGCTTTTATTATCTATGTGTGTTTTCGTATTGTTCATTATTGGGAATTAACAACAAATTCCCGAAACCTGTGAGAAACAAAATAGAGAAAGAATACACGCCAAAGAAAAATCAATCACATGCACAAGACAGTATTTACGTGGTTTGACAATTTTGCCTAAGTCCATGGAGTTGCAGGGATTTTACTATTATCAGGAAGAAAAAATACAGAGAGTGCGGCGGTACAATGCCCTCTCTCTCTCTCTCTCTCTCTCTCATGAAGTGCGATCGCTTACCCTAATCATCCAAAAACAATCATTTTATATGCTGCGCATAGGGTTTCGAATGGGCTACAAAACAGACTCAATCCTTCGCTCCATGGACTAAACCTTAGGATAGAAATATCTCATTAAAGAAAGGTCGGGTCATCATCCAAATTTAACGCAACTAGGCTCCACAAAAGCCCAACAGTTCATCGTAATTGTTGTACGATCGTTCTGGATTTTATTGCACAACAATTGAAATTGTTATACTATTGAACGAAATATAACTTATCTCTCATTTCATGCCCCTTCTTATCTCTTTTAAAATTTAAATTTAAGACTTCCAATACAAACTCAAGGAGACTTACTGTTAATTTAATCGGGTATTCCACAGTGATGTGCTAGTAAGTTCCACTCTTTAATTTAAGATTATAATATTAAGGTGTAAATGTTAAGTTTTGAATTAAATTAATTTTCTGTACTACATTCTGTCCAAATAACTCACTCAAATTTAATTTCAAAATTAAAATTGTATATTCCGCAACCAACTAATAAATGGTATTTTAATTAAGTACTTAATTAAGCAAGCAGAAAAAATAGTATATTTGTTGATTTAATTTGAACTCGTTAAGCCCAAATTGAATTCGATTTAAATGAATCGATGATACCTATTGAGTGTTAAATATTAAAAAGTTTTGACATTTTTAATTAGAGGTGAGCATAATTTGATCGAAACCAAATTAATTAAGTAAATTCTGTTAGTCCAGTTAAAAATTTATTTAATTCGATTTTATTTTCATTTTCATTGAATTTCAATTTTCAATTTTTGATTTGGTTTTTAAATTTAATATATTTGGGTAACCAAATTAATTGAATAGAATAAATTAATAAATAATAATTATATATTATATATATTAAAATATTTATATTACATATTTACTAAATATATATATATATTATTTCTTTATGTTATATATATAAAAATATTAAATCGATTAAAATCGATTAATCGATTTAACTGAAATTCGATTCGGTCAATTTTTAGTTTAGTTAATATGAAATTTTGATTTGATTCGATTAACTTGGGCTAATTTTTTTTTGATTAATTTAATTAATTAATTAACCATACTCAGCCAACGCTTACCCCTAGTTTTCTAATAATACGTAATAAAAACTTGACACTACAACAGTTTTATTATAGTGACATGAACTTATGTGGCAAGATTACATTGGATAAGTTACTGTAGATCCCACACACAATACACTGATTTATCCAGTGTGATTCTGCCACGTGGAGAACAGCCTGTTTAGCATTTCTGAATTTTAGAACATTTAGGAACACATACATATATACGTGTTCCCGGCCGGCGCATGCAAAAAGTGGCGACGGCGTTAAAATGTCGCCGTTAAAGAAAAGGCGGAGGGGGTGAGATGACTGGTAATCTTTACTGGGTCCAACCCAGAAGAAGAAAGCGAAGACAACGGACCATAATTCCCCTTCATGAACAATTGAAGAAGAACAATTGAAGATTCAAGAAAACCAGTCTTTTTTCTTTCTCCCTCTCCCTCTCTCTCTCTTCTTTTGAACTTTCTCTCTCTCTTCAGATATCACATTTAATGCAATTAAGATGGCGTCTTGGATTTTTTGAATGCTCATTCCCAACTCACGAGAAGCTCGTTTCACCTTTATAATCCCTTTGTTACTTTCAATTCCTCCACTACCTATTTTTGTTTCTGCTTCGTTCAGATCCCATCCATCCTCGATCCTTAACCGTCGATTCCGTTTGCTTCAATTCAATTTTCAGTTGGTCTTTTCAAATTTCTACTCACTCAGCTCGAACACTTGCTCACTACGCCCCGCAGCTGCAAGCTGATCGCGAATCCTTCCCCGCCGGCGGCCATCCACCTTTCCTCGCCATCTTATAACTCGCCGAGGTACGCAAGAATCAACTCAATTGGTTAATTTTCAGCTTGCATTTTCAAGAACATTCGAAATTCTCTTATAAATTTCAAATTTCCTATTACTTCAGCTAATCAAGCGAAGTCTCAGTCGCCAAACAGAGATAATTAACAGACAGAGATTGACAGAAATTTGAACTTTCTTTCTTTCAGTATTTCAAGTATAAAACAGAGCACTAAAGTGAAGAGGAGAAGAAATCTTTTTTTTTTCTTTAATTCAAATACTTGAAATTTCTCAGTGCTATATGTTCTCTTTAATTCCTTTTCTCCAGCCCAGTTAGTGGTAATTAATGAATCTGAAATTAATTCTTTAATAGTGATTATATAATGTAATATATTAATTAATTGATCATTTAGCGGAGACAGACGTCCAATCCATTTTCTGCAAATCTAATTTTTTATATAGTTTAACATTGATCATGTTGTTAAATTTAATTTCATATTGTTAATTAATTATAAGATTTTTTTTTGGGTCGAGTCGCAGAGAAAGAAGATGCCGCAGGAAAATAATAATTCAATATTTACGACCCCTGGCAAGAACAATTTGAGATCGACTTCATATTCATACAACACCACCTCCGACGAGATTATCAACGACGACGAGTTGGCCCAGAGAAAAGCCGGCGAAGCGGGTACGTAGACTCTGCACTCACTCCCACCGGAAAATTCATGGTCCAATAAATAAAAAAAATAAATGATGCAAACACATCCATACATACTCACTACTCCTCTGGTTATTCTTAAAAATATGACTTGAAAAATCTTGAATTAGATTTGGAAATTTAAGCTTCGTCTAAAATAATTTTGTATAGCAATTTGTTCAATCCAATTCATAATCAGAGTTCCATTCTTTCATCTGCAAAGTTAGGATTATTTGGACAAAAAAAAATTGTTTGACGATAGAAAAAGGAAAAAAAGAAAAAATTAAAGTTTCAAAACTTGAAAAACGAGATTTATTGAAAAGACAAGGAGAGGGTGGTATCTTTTTTGACAAATATAGATCTTTGAAATTCTAAAAATATAAGAAAGATTCTTAGAAATTTTTGAAATTTCAGAAAAAATTCCTATTTTTTAATAAGAACAACATCATTTGCCTTATAAAAAAAAAATCAAAGATTAATCATGCGAAAATTTATTTATTTTATTATTTTGTTATATATTTCATTTTTCTTCATATTTTTTAATGATTAGAGGAAGAAAGTTAGGGTTCTAATCTAAAAACACGAATAATCTTTCATGGTAATAATATAAATTCTCATAAAAATAACATATATTCTCAACACCTAAAATCAATATATAGTTGAAACATTTTCATGTATAACTTTTTTTACAACTTTTTATTTTGTCTCAATTGTCTACATATACAATTCTCGGTATTACGTCACCAAACACGTCTATACATAATTGATCATTTTATTATAAAGTCAAAATATTTATTTAAAATTTTAAAAATATTTAATTTATAATTAATACATATATCAATTACATCACTATCATTAATTTGATAAATTACATACCTTCATTAAAAGCATAAGGACCTTTTTTAAATGTGTAATTTTGATAATTAATTATAATTAGGCGTAAGAGGGAAGAAAGTGAGACTAAATCAAACTTCAAAGATTGTGCCGCACATCATGATGATGTCCCGCAGTACAGGGGTAGTGTTGATGCTCACGTGGGCCCATCTTGGTGTGGAGGCCCCAGACCGGGGCCCATCGGCCCAGCTAGCCTCCTTTAAACTGGCGGAAAGACGCTTTGATTTTTAGAATAGAGAAAAATCACAAATTGCTTTGGACCTCATCACACCCAACCACTCCCACTCCCAGCTTTTTTGGTAGGGAAATTAAAACGTTAGATATCAATGATGAAAATGTCCCCATTCTTCATCTTTAGATTGTTCTAAAAAAGTGAAAGCATGGCTTGGTCAAAAGATAGGGGAAAAAAATGTGGCATGTTCTTTGATTGTTATGGTGTTTAATTTATATATTTGTTTATGTTTACTATGTGTATTGTTCTTAAAGTTAAATGAGTTTTGGAATGAAGATAATTACTATCAAATAATTTAAAGTTTGCTGGACGCGTATGAGTTAAATTACTAAAGAAGTTTTTTGAATTGATGATTAAATTTTGAATTGAATTCTATGTTTATAAGGAAAAGTTATGAGATTGACAAAGAATAAATGGAGTTAAACCATCATTTAGATACATTAATTATGAACTCCTGATTCGTGAGCATTATAAGAGGACGTGATAGGGGTAGAATTTAAAAGATAGTAATACTCATACAGTCATACCCCTCCTCTCTTTACTTAGTTATACGACTAGCATATTCATGAATTGTAAGCATTTTTATATTTAGATTTGTTTTACTTATATTTAAATTGAAGTAATTGAAAATGATGACAAGGTAATTGATTTAATTTGACAATAAATGAATAATGTGTTTTTCAATGATGTTAAATAATGGAATATATATATATATATATATATGTTATATTATTCATGACAAACAAACGATTAGATCACAAATTTAGCATATTAGTCATGAAAAATAAGTCCCTTTCATTTTATTTTTCAAGTAAATGTAAGAAAATAGCATTTAAATATTGATAGCATAATATCACAATTAAGTTGCATCGATCACAATTTTTTTAAGAGAATTTACCTTTTTTTATTTCATTTTAACTTGGGGTGTTTGCAAAGTTACTAAACTTTAAAAATCTTCATGTTATTTTATCACTTCAATGTCAATATTAGGTTGTTTAAATATATATATATTGGTACGTTAAAAAAATTATGTGTATAACAAAATACAGATACTAAAAAAAAAAAAAAAAAAACTGCAAAATTTAAGCTTCGTTCCAACTGGTTGAGGTCAGCTTCAGCTACTACTGGGGCTGTCTTCTTCCTCAATTCCCTGACAACTAGGGTTCCAATGATGAAGAATCACTCACTCACCCCAAATTAACCTAAGATCCCTCTCTCTCTCTCTCTCTCTGCGTGTGTGTGACGCTGCATGTGCCTGTGTGTTTTTCCTTTTTATTATCAGCATGGAGGAGGTACCAGGCAGCGGAATGGCTCAGAAGGATGGACGGCGGCGCGTGGGAGACTTTGCCCGCCGAACCTTCAGAAGAGGAGTTCCGTCTTGCCCTCCGGAATGGCCTCATTCTCTGCAACGTCCTCAACAAGGTCAACCCTGGTGCTGTTCTCAAGGTACTCATCTCTCCATTTTATATGAACTTTGTTCATTTTTCACCCGATTTTATACATTGTGTGAAATTTTATTCAATTTGTCCAATTTTAAGATTATGGTCCTAAATTCGTGTCTTAAATTGCAATATTTATCTTCATTTCATCGCCGAGAATTCTAGGGACGGTTTAATATCATCTCTGTTTCTTAGTTTTCATTTCTGCCTCAAGAAATTCGTGATGAATAATGTGTTTTTTTTTTTTGGTTAGTTGTTGGTAACTCTGGTTTGTAGATGTTGTATTTTTTTTAGTATATATAATTCATTCTTTTAGATTAAATTATAGTGTACGTGATTTTCTAATGAGAAAATTTTAAAATAAAAATATACTTAATTTTCTCAAAAGCTTTTTAAAATAAAAAATTCAAAATTATTTTCGCCAATTTTCGACCTACAAAGTAATTCCTATTTTTATAATATTTTTTTAATTTGTATTCGTTGGTTTCATTATTATTTCTATTTTTTAATTTTATTATTTTTATAATAATTTAATCAATTTAGGATTTAAGGTTGTTTTTAATGTTTGATTTATAAAGATTTAATGATAGTAGCTTCATTTATGATGAAAAATTTCTTGTTGATTGAAGAATGGTATGATAATGATTTGTTATTTGATCCAAGGACAAAAATGAGCATGCATTCAATTAAGTTTTGGGAATATAATCAAACCTGTAGCTAGATTTCAATTTTTTAGTTTGTTTTTGGTTTTCATTTATGGTTTTCCTTTTCATAATTTTTGATTGTGACACTAAATGGCCCTTTCTTATGTTAGGTGGTGGAAAATCCCATTATTGCCGTGCAATCAACAGAGGGAGCTGCCCAATCTGCCATTCAGTATTTCGAGAACATGAGGAACTTTTTGGTGGCCGTTGGAAAGATGAAGCTCTTGACTTTTGAAGCCTCCGATTTGGAAAAGGTCTGTCATTTTTTTAAACCTGAATTTACATCATATTTGTGTATTATTTTATTTCATTCATCTCTGGCCTGCAAACATGTTACTGCAGCCTTATGAATCATGAATGTGCATTTGCATGAATCTTACTCATTTTTTAATTGGCCAAAAGAGTTGTGATTATTCTCAAAGCACCAGATAGGCCCTATTGGTGTATCTATGAGATCATATTGGAAACTTAGCAACTACTGCTGCTCTTGCAATGCAATAGTATGGGTTGACCTGTAACTACAATCTTGCACTTCTTGGATGATCTGGTGCTCATATTTTTTTCTCTAAGAAAACAATTGGAGCCTAGGTAACTATTAAGTTTTAAGAACTAATATTTAAACTAAATATTATCATTTGAGAAACAAAGCAGCCCGTGGCTTGCTTTCTTGCAAGTCAGAGTCTTATGCTAATTATATTATCTGAAGTGCAGTCTTCCACTAATTCTAGTAATGCAGTTACACCTTTGTTTTGGCTTCTGGTGTTATCCTTTTATATTGCACGCAAGGTGCTCCCTGAATTTGAGAAACTTGGATTTGCAGGGAGGCTCATCAAGTAAGGTTGTGGACTGCATTCTCTGTCTGAAAGGATATTATGAGTGGAAGCAAGCAGGTGGAATTGGGGTTTGGAGGTATGGTGGAACTGTGAAGATCACATCCCTCCTTAAGGAATCACCTTCTTCTTTGGTTGGCAGTGAAAGTACTGATGAGTCAGTAGATGAATCTGAGTCATCATTATACGAACAGCTATTGGAATTTCTCCATTTCTCTAGTGAGGTCTCTACCGAAGAATCCAAAGCGGCCAATGCTCTGAGCTTCCTCTTTGATCGTTTTGGGCTTGGACTTCTACAGGCTTATCTTATAGAGCATGATGGAATTGAAGACTTTCCTTTGAATGCAATGGTAGGTAAGATCCATTTCATTTATTCAATTTTTTCCGCATGCCAACTAATGTAATTTATGTGGTATTTTGAAAGAAAAATAATCATATAGGAGGAATGAAATATTGAAACTTTATCTATTCAATGAGAACTCATGCAGGGTTGTGATAGCTGATCTGGACTTAAAGCATCTAATTTAGTGGTCACAAGACAACCTGAGATGTGATAAAATGTTGTTTGTTCCTAAGTGTGTCAATTGTCAAATATACATGCATGAATAGATCCTGCTAAATAGTCAAGAGAAAGCGACGGTTGTTGATCAGCTTTGTTTCATCATGGAAATAAATAGATTGTTTTTGGGGGAATTTTGGGAGATTGTAAAGAGTTGCAACCACGTATGCATGAATTTATTTTTATTGAACTTGAAGGATCAACTACCTTTCTTTTTATACATAGTCATAATTCAGTTGGACAGTATGTATGGCTTTACAATATGAATTGCAGCAAACAAGTTGTCATAAACATATTATTTTTGGAATTATGTAAGAATATAAAGAGTGCAATCACTTAGCACATGACTTTTTCAAATTGAACTTGAAGGACCAACTGGCCTTCTTTATACATATACTCATAAGTCAGTTGGACAAAATGTACGGCTCTGCCATCTGGATTGCAGCAAACAAATTCCTTTCTTTGAAGCCAATATGCCTATAAAATTCCTTTAAAAATACATTTGGAGCTATAGGCCCATCATGGTCTGCCCCTTCCCTGGACACCTCGTATGCAGGAGCTTTGTGCGCATGTGGATTTTATCTTTTTTAGTTATGACTTTTTTATTATGCATATGATAGACTGTTTCATTTTATCTACGAACGGAGATTTGTCTTTTATAATGAAACCTGGTATTTTTCCACTGGTATATGTAGGTAATTGACACAGTGTTGACGAAGGTGGTTAAGGATTTTTCAGCTTTGCTTGTTTCTCAAAGCAATCAGGTATTACTAATTTGGAGTTTTAGCTAGATCTTTTATTAGTGATCCTGTGGGGTATTTGCAGGCTTCATTTTTATGAGTAATCAGTCCCCACAATCCTTTCCATTACATTAGAATCACTATTGGTTCTTTACCACCATCTTCAGCTTGGAGTGCTTTTGAAGAAATTATTGAAAGGTGATACTGTTTCTCTATCAAAAGCTGAATTCATTGAAGCCATTTCACAGTATCTTGATCGAAGAACTGGTTTGGTATCAAATGATTTTTCGAAATACTGCATTTGTGGTGGGAAACGCGAGAATATCTGGCATGGAGTAAATGATTGTTCAGGTCACAAGGAACTAATTGATATTCAGCAGAAAAAGCTTGAGGTATGAATATTGAATAGTTGCTGACTGAAAATTTCTTAAGTCTTGCTTGCTTCTCTGCTAAATTATTAATTCAATGGGGTTGGTGGAGGGAAACAAATGAAAAAGGAGCTAGCTTGAATCTCATTCCCCTCCTAAATGTCTCACATTTGAAATAGACTTGTGGACTGGTGATAACAAAAAAGAAAAGGAAACGATGACTGGTGATCATCTTCTAATTATAGGACATAATAGACCCCAAAACAGCTCGCCTGGTGTATCTTTGAGCTATTTTTCCACTAAAAAAAGGTGTCTCTGACCTATATGCATTGTGAAGAGGAGCACAGTTTTCTGATAGGTTAGACTTGCTCCAGCTTTTCTGGGTCCTTCATGTTTGTACGTGTATATAAATATGTGCCATGATTTTTATAAGTTCTGATGCTGATGCTTTAATAGAAACTGAATTGAGAATTGTTTTTTTCCCTTTTAGGGAATGCAAATTATGTGGCAAATCCTTGCATAGCTTGTCATGGGAACTGCAATTTTAATATGGAAAAAACATTTCTTTTCCATTTAATAATATTTTCAGGAACTAAAAGCTTTTTTCCAAGATGCAAAGCTGGAAATCAAACAAGTCCAATTAGGCTGGGTGGAAGAACTTAGAAGGCTTGGTGAGAACTAGAAACTGGTTCTACTTTAATGATACAAGTGTGGTTAAGGAAGAATTTTACTTGGTTCTATTGTGCTTATTTAATGGGCCTCATGTTCATCTTTCAGTAACTCACAGTCTTTCTTATATCAGAGCATCATATAAAAAGCCTTGAAGTTGCGTCATCTTCCTACCACAAAGTTTTAGAAGAAAACCGAATGCTTTTCAATCAAGTTCAAGACCTCAAAGGTAGGTATTGATTTTTTTAATAAAAGCACATCCTTAATATTCCTACATTTTATGAAAGGTGGAGCTTAGTTAATCTTTGCCTTCTTACAGGAACCATTAGAGTTTACTGTAGAGTAAGGCCCTTCTTACCAGGACAATCAGGTGGGCAGTCAACGGTAGATTATATTGGAGAAAATGGAAATATTATGATTGTCAATCCTGTTAAGCGGGGCAGGGATGCAAGAAGGGTGTTTACATTCAACAAAGTCTTTGGGACTAATGTGACACAAGGTTGGTGTGCGTGTAAGAGAGAGAGAGAAAGAGAGAGAGAGAGAGAGAGAGAGAGATTTTATGTACACAGATGCTTTTTATTGCAGAAGGTCAAGTTATCATTTCAGAGAAATGCAGAAACATGATGATTCAATGGATTGTCACTGTTTTATAGGCTTTATGTTTATGAGTTCTGTGAAATATCAACCCTGAAGTTTTTTTCTTTTATGCAGAGCAAATATATGTTGATACTCAACCGTTGATCAGATCTGTTCTAGATGGTTACAATGTCTGCATCTTTGCATATGGACAGACTGGTTCAGGGAAGACATACACAATGGTAATAATTAATCTGTTATTCTGGCTGGTAGATTTGAGCCGTCTTTTAGTTATGATACCCCACAGTTCTTATGTTAAAAGGTGTTGCATGAAAATTTAAACGGTATTTATGTGTCTATATATGTATTTATTTGAGCATGGCAAGCCCAACATTAAATTGTGCATCCCACAATCATCATTTAAATGGTTGAACCTCATTCCTATGAATACTCCTTCCTACTGATTCCCCACCCCCAAAACAGAAAAGGGCAAAACCAAGAAAATAAAACCTCTAATTAAAAAAAAATGAAATCACAAACCACAAACAAGTCAACAACATAGAATGGTCCAAGGACAAAAAAAGTATAAAGCTACTCATTTTTTTGAAGGATCCACACAAAAATATTTTAGAACCATGGGAAGGATGTCATTTTCTCATGATTGATTTTTATAACATCTTTGATGTCATCTTGTGTTTCTTTTGTACAGGCTGGACCTGATTTGACAACTGAGGAGACATGGGGTGTAAACTATAGAGCACTGTGTGACTTATTTGAAATATCAGAGGCAAGGGCGAATATCATTGAATATGAGGTTGGAGTCCAAATGATTGAAATATACAATGAACAAGTCAGAGATTTATTAGTCAGTGATGGCTCCAATAGAAGATATCTTTTCAATATTTACCTTTTATAATTACATCAATAATTTGAGAAGTCCCCTTAAAACTGTTCGTACCCATTCTAACTTAAATTTGTGTCTCAAGGAGTCAATAAAATCATTCATTGCATTCTTCTCGATGCCTTAACTATTCACACATTAGATATACGAAACAATTCTCAATTGAATGGCCTTAACGTACCGGATGCAAGTTTAATCCCGGTTACCTGTACTCGAGATGTTCTTGACTTGATGAGTATCGGCCAAAGGAATCGTGCTGTGGGTGCTACTGCTTTAAATGAGCGGAGCAGCCGTTCTCACAGGTAGAAATGTTTTTCTTCCTTTTATTTCATAGGTGAGAACATATGTTCTCTTTTTCATTTTTAGAATTGTCGAGTGAGGTTTTCTAACTGCTTGTGGGGTTCCCATCCTTGTGCAGTGTTTTGACAGTTCATGTCCATGGAAAGGAGTTAGTATCTGGATCCATTCTTAGGGCTTGCCTTCATCTAGTGGATCTGGCTGGAAGTGAGAGGGTGGATAAATCTGAGGCTGTTGGAGAGAGACTAAAAGAAGCCCAACATATAAATAGGTCACTCTCTGCACTCGGAGATGTTATTTCTGCTCTCGCACAAAAAAGTACCCATATTCCTTACAGAAATAGCAAGCTTACACAAGTTCTGCAAGATTCTTTAGGTAATTGGTTGGGATTATGCTTTTCATGAAGAATTTGTTACACGATCCATCTTTCTTGTCTTCACGAACATAGCAGGTAGACAGATATGCTCCCCCTTCATATCCAGTGCATGTAGTATTGTTAAGTGATCTCTGTTTTGTTGTTCCATCATTCAAGTAGGAAAATTAAAGCTATAAGCAATAAACACAACTTTGACTTCTTCATATCCTCTTGAAACCCTGTTTGCATATGGCTACTTCCTGGTATTTTTTGGCCATAAGAAAAGAACTAGATCAAATGCTAGTTTTTTTTTATAAATATTCTAGTGTCATTATTTCTTTTTTATTTTTTTATAGTTCCTATAATTTTCATTTTTATTTCTAGGTGGGCAAGCAAAAACATTGATGTTTGTACATATAAACCCTGAAGTCAATGCTTTTGGGGAGACTGTAAGCACACTCAAGTTCGCTGAGAGGGTTGGCTCCATAGAACTTGGGGCTGCTCGATCTAATAAAGAAATTGGTGAAATTCGGGAACTGAAAGATGAGGTTTATTCTTTGACACTCCTTCTGTCCTTTGTTAAATTCTTCCTACTTTTTCTTACTTCTTTCCATTGTGAGAGGAGCTGATTGAATAAATTTTACTTGTTCAGATCTCAAACATCAAGTTAGTATTGGAAAGGAAGGAAGCTGAACTTGAGCAACTGAAAGGTGTGACTCTTCGAAGCTTCACTGAATTTCAAAAACCAAGAGCAGCTTCCCCTTATCGCATGCCAAGATATGGTGCCGGCTTGAAGCCTGAAATATGTCAGCGGGTTCCTGAGGATCCTAAAGGCTCTGAGGTAAGTTTATTATGGCTAATAAGTTTCTTATAGAAAGTGGTGCTTTGAGGTCGCACGCACGGACAAAATTGTTCTGTGGCATTTTGAAGTCACAGTTCACTTTTGGGCCCATGTGAGGAAATGAAGGGATTACCCATGTGTGCCTGCACACCCCCACACACACAATGAGAAGGAGAAATGGTGATCTGGACTTGACATTTCATGCATGTTAAGAGTCTGATACTTGCTTATTGCTTAATCTCTCCTCTGATGGTGAGAACTTGAATTGCAGGCTAGAAGCAGTTCTTCGGGTAAGCAAAGGAGGTCACGTTTTCCCTCTGCACTAACGGAAAAAGATTCCATCCTGAAGATCTCTTTTCCAGCTGAAGAGAGACAAGTAAGCAACGGAAATATAAGGTCACCATCCCCTCCGCCTAGGAGGTCAGTGTCTACTGACAGAGGTGGTCATATTAAAAGCAGGGTCAAGCCTGAGACAACTGAAAACCAACCAATTGCAAGACTTCCATTTCCTGCTAGAGTACCTACTAATAAATCTATTGCTGCATTACCGTCAACTGATATGATTTTAAGAGGGTACACGGGCTCACAGGAACCAGCAAAGCAGGATAACATCCCTGACCCTTTCTACAGCCTCCAGAGAATCAACCAGAGGAGGATTCATCCAGAGCATGAAGAGGAGCAGTTTAAGCAGGCGCTCAATGTAAGGCAGGGTGGTGTTCGGAAAAGCAAGTATGAAAGTAGTAGGACAAAGGCCAAGCAACAACTGCCAGCTAGAATTCAGAAGTCTGACACTGAGTTGACATTACTTCCTGAGTTGGATGCTCGTGGGGAGATGGAAGAAGCTCGAAAGAGTGATTATTCTGAGCCAGAAAATGAGCATCTAGCTGTTGTATTACCAGTGCATGGTCCTAAGTTGAAAAACCTTCAACAGAACAACTTGAAAAACTCTCAAAATCTTGAACTGAGGTATGTGAGATTTCTCAGTCTTTGATATTGATGTGCTAAATTACTGAAAAAATTTAAGTCCCTGAATTTACTTGTGAAACAAGCTATTGGCAATGAATATACCTGTAACTTTCACTTGGATTAAAGTGGCTTTTCTTGTTCTCCACAGAGGACTAGGGCAGGCAGCAGAACCCCTATTGGTTGGCAAACACGAACCCAAGCTCCCACATTCTGTTCGCCAAGTGAAGGAAGGGAGCAATGCCTCCATACCTGAATTTAGAAGGAGCCGATCTACACCTCGTGGGAAATTTACAATTTTACCTTGAGGAATTTACAGTAAAGTCTCACGGTTTCCGGAAATTTTGTACATGTACAGTGAGGGTATTATCATTTAAGCTTGAGTTGCATACTTCTTTTGATGGGTTCAGATATTTCAAATTCATTGGAAGTGATAATCTCCTATCTATTTATGCTAATTTTGAAATATCTTTGTATTTTTGGAATCACTTGATCCATAAATGAAATACATATTCAGTTTTGAGTGCCAAGTTTTTTAAAGCAGATCACTGCTAGTTGACCCAGAATTTTTTTTTTCCCTCCTATAGCTGCAGTGCTGTTTTTCTCCTTAGTCCTAAAACCTCATCACTGTTTATCATCCTGCAAAGTAGCCAGTCCTTTATTTTACCATGCAACGATTCAACGCGAAGGAATTCGATCTTAAACTAATCAGTCATAAATCAACCAGATGAAAAATTTACCCTAGGTTTCCTTTTCCATTGACAACTGCAGCAAAGCCTTCAAGGTACCATGCATCCATCAGCTGCTCTGCGCAGATGTTCATTCATTTTCTGAATCAAATTGGTTCGTTACTCAACAAAACGGTACAAAACCACTCCAGCATTGGTCATTATAAAATGAGGATTAGTACATTGTCATGGCAACTAATCAAGAGCAAGTTTTATTATTAGAAGATTGAATTTGAACCCTTGCTTGATAAAAAATTTTAAACATAATTTATATTTATTACTTAATAATTAGAGCATTAAATGCGAAAACTGGATGGGCATAACAACACAAATTGTAAGAATTTAGCTTTTAATGTTGTCGACAATTGCTTTAGATCAATGAAATTATAAGGGTATTTTGAATAAATGAGTCTAAAAGTAAGAATATTTTGTTGAAACGTAATATTTCATATCCGTTGCAACATTTATAGCTCCATATTAAGTATGAGCTTTAAAAAAAGAGTAATACCTATAATTTGGTCAATGTTTCATATCCTTGGTAGGAAATTCAAAATTTGATGTACTTGAACAATTTAAATAGTTCATTGCACTCAAGGGTTGTATCATATGGACCTAAAATAACTTCATATGGATGAAAATTATTAGGTTAGTAGTCCAATTATATCATATTTAAACAATTAATTGCATTTTTGAATCATGAATGGTTTTTCAATGGTAGTTATTCTATCTATGCATTTCAATAAAAAAAATGTCCTCTAATCACTTGTAATCACAAAATAACTCAAAATAGAGTGCCAACTCTTAAAAATCTCTAAATACCTAGCTCACGATTGTTGCAAAAGAATGTTAGTTTCACTATAACAAATTAAAAATTTAGACTACTTAATTACATTGCATTTTAGACAATCAATTATATTTGTACTTTTTAACTGTCTCTTTAGCTACCGAATAAGGATGAATTGGACAGACAATGAAAGAAATTAATAGAATACACCTCATAATTAGTAAGGTAGTTTTCGTTTAGACGTTATACCTCACATCTTTCACATTTGTTTCCACCTAAGATGTTCCACAACCAGCTCGATTGATAGTCTAAAATTTGCTGTGGGTAAACAACTAAAACTAACGATCTCTCCATATGCAGCGAGTAATTATGAAAGAATGTCAAATTTAGGCATAAGAAACTTTTGAATGAACTTGTCTAGTCATGGCATGTCATCAACAATCACTCACATCCTTAAATTATGCGTGCTTTTCAAGCGGTAATTGTCTATTTCAGCCAAACCCATAACAACCTGCAATCTCAGAATCGAGTTAACTACTTAAAATCTTACATAATTGGCCAACCCAATCTAATAATATCTCTTTTAAGCCATATATTGGATGGACAAGAATACAATAATGGAAAATAAAAATAGTAATAATGAAACTGGAATTGTTCCACAGGCTTCATTGATGCGGTAGCTTCTGTTTGGGAGTTACTCCTTAGAACTTTCACATCCGTTCCTCCAAAACTTCCCAAACTCCCTGCCTATTCTTGAAATTTCTACTTCCTTTAAATCCATTGTGTCATGTCACTCTTCCGCAAACTCAGCCCATTCTATAAGATCAAACTCATCATTGAATTTGATCAAACGCACATTTCTTCAGTGAATTGGCAAACCACAGCCTCATTAATCCCATCCAAAGGCTCCAAACTCAAACAATGTCTTGTTCTCTCCTTGGACCTGAACAAATTTCCAATCCTCCATCACCACCACAATCCATTGGGTGCAGCAATGCAACAAATAAATCAGCACAGAGCTCAATCAACTGCATCTACCAAGCCCAAGTGGCTCATCTAGCCTGCAAGATAATAGTCACTTGGTGCAAGAACATCATCAACCATTGCCTCAGCATCACAGTGGAAAATGCTTCCCAGGAAAACCAAAGCACCTACAGGATTGAACTCAAGCCCTGGCAGTTCTGGAGCAAGAAGGGTCTCAAATCCATTGAACTTGGCAACAAACGGATCGATGTTTTCTGGGATTTTCGGCTTGCGAAGTTCTCCTCCTCGAGCCCTGAACCATGCTCCGACTACTACATCGCCATGGTTTACAGCGAAGAGGTGGCTCTGCTTCTGGGAGACCTGAAGATTGAGGCTTACAACAGAACGAGGTCAAGGCCATCTCTGGTGGAGGCTAGCCTCTTGTGCAGGGAAGAGACTGTGTTTGGGAAGAAATGTTTTTGCACAAGAACCACTTTTGGGAATGGGAAGAAAGAACACAATGTGATCATTGAGTACTCACTGACTGAGCCTGGAGATTCTGAGATGTGGATTAGCATTGAGGGGATAGTGATGATTCGGATTATGAACCTGCATTGGAGGTTTAGGGGGAATGAGACAGTGCTGGTGGACAATAGACCAGTGCAAATTTTTTGGGATGTGCATAATTGGGTGTTTAGGAGTGCAGCAGTGGGTCATGGTTTGTTCATTTTTAAGCCTGGAAAGTTGGAGAGTGCCTCTGCCGCCGATGTCAGCGGCAGCAGCGGTGACCGGAGAAAGAATGGAAACACAATAGGGGAGGTATCAGTCCCAGGCCACCGCCCAACTGCCATGGAGTTCTGCCATTTTCTGTATGCTTGGAAGATTGAGTGATTTTGATGAGTGGTATTTTGTATCCTGTGTTTTGATGTTTAACAGTTTGTAATTTTGTGTTTGAATCAAACGAATGTATTATCATGTCAAAGCCAATTTATTTGACAGACATAGGCCTGGCAAAACGGGCGGGCGGGCTGGGTCATAAACGGATCGGGTCATTAACGGGTCGATATTAAACGGAACACACACATGCCAACCCTAACCCGCCCGTTTAATAAACAGGCGGGTAACGGGTCACCCGTTTAAAAATATATAATTTTTTATTTTAAAATTTCATATAAAATGACATTTTTTTAAAAAAAACAGCATTTTATTTATTAATTTATAAATAAAAAGAACATAAAATGTAAAAAACAACACATCCCTTTAATGAATATATTTTTTAAAAAATGTAAAATTTTAAAAAATACACTTTAAAAATATTAAATATGCATAATAGATGCATAAAATATTTATATATAAATCTAAATTTAAATGAATCCCACAATATTTACACCTCTGGTCGGTTGCCGGCTAGTTCTCTGCCCGCGTCTGTGGATCATTCGCAGGAGACGACGACTGGTAGGCTGGCAGCCTGGCAGATCCGGCATTTAGCAGCGCACCAGTCACCAAAGGAGAGGAAAGACTGCAAGACTGGAGAGGAGAGCTGGAGGATTGACTGAGAATCTGAGAGACGAAAAGAGTGAGAGCTAAGAGCTGAGAGCCGAGAGGTCAGAGACGACCCAGACGGCTAGACGAGGAGACTGGAGACTGGAGTGGAGAGGCACGGCACGGGTTAGGGTTAGGGTTTTTTTTTTTTTAAGTGTGTGTGGTTGTGTTTGTGAAGAGTGAACTGTGACTCCGTGAGGCATGAGTCGCGTGAAGGCTTGAAGTGAAGGGGGGCTGAAGCTGAAGCGTGAGAACTGAGAAGCACAACTGAAGCACAGCGAATTAGCGGGTGACCCGCCCAATTATTAAATGGGTTAACTTTCTTAAACCCGGACCTGTTTTAAACGGGCGGATCCAGATGACCCGACGGGTTATGACCCGTTTTGCCAGGCCTAGACAGACACTTTTATGAGAGAACGTTGTCCATTTTTCATTTTTGGCCAAGTTTGTATTTGCGTAAAAAAATTTAGAGGACAAAAATAAAAAGGAAATTAATTTTTTATAATATTTTCTCTTTATATCAAATCAAAAGTTAATGTCATGAGATTTGGCATATATTATACTTTTTTTTTTCTTTGTGTAACCAAACATAAGAAAAGGATTTCCGCACATTTTCTTTTCTTTTTCCTTTTATATATTTGTAGTTTTGAGCAAAGTCTAAAAAATTATAGGAAAGGTGACCCTCATTCTTCAAGATTTTTTACTTTTATATCAATGACTTATAAGTAACACTTCGTTTTATTGTTTTTAAAGTTGAATGCTAGAAAAGTGACGAACAATATATTATATTTTTTGTTTTTGTGGTTGAACACATTCTTATACTCTACTCTTCTTTTTTCTCTTGTTTATATATATTAGTGAACAAACGTTCTTATTGTTGTTTTTTTGTCCCACATTGGTAGAATACTTCCATCTTAGTATAAAAGGTTGTTTTGAATTTTTTATATTATTTGTCCCACATTGGAGAGAAGTGTTTTTTAGACTTGAGGTTGAAGTTATATAAAGAGCTCAACTCTTCATTTATAAAACACACCTCAAAGTTGTACTTTGTTAAGAAGTAGTGGATTGATCATCGGCCCCCGAGGACATAGGTAATTCTATACCGAACCTCGTAAATTTCTTGTCTTATTCTTTTTATTATTTTATTATTAGTTTCTACATTACTTTAATTTTCTTATATATTCAATAGCAATAGTTATAGTATTGGTGTTTGGCACAAGTGGGGTGTCTGACACAACAATTGGTATCAGAGCTAGGTTGAATAGTGTTGATACGGAGGTGTTCCTCTGTTAGGATCCTTGATTCCACGTTTGATGCCTAAGAAAGATCTTGTCTAAGCGAGTGCTCAGAGACCATTGCGGCTCAGTCGCTCCCTGGAGGTTGGCCTGATCAAAGTGGAATTTCATAGGATAAAACAGAGTAGACACAGTTGGTACGTTTGATTCATCCTAGGCCTTTTGCTTTGTTGGTTGCTATTGAATATATAGAAGATGGCAGAAACTAGTGCAATAGTAGAAGAAACTCTGTCCACACGAACTCCAACCCCTTCATCTTCGACATCATCATCGAAGACGATAGCTAATGCTCGGTTTGAGGTGGAGAAATTTGATGGTACCAATAATTTTGGTATGTGGCAATGTGAGGTGATGGACATCTTGTATCAACAAGAACTAGATATTGCTTTGAATGATAAACCGGTAGATATGGGTGACAGAGATTGGGAAAAGATCAATCGTCAGGCATGTGACGCCCCGACCCGCCAAGTGGGGCCCGAGTGCCAGGTGTTTCAATCACCTGTATCTGATACCATAATTAACATACACGCAGCGGCACATGAATAAATAACCTCAAATAAATACCAGAGTTCTATATAACAACCAAAAATCAACACTATAACATCCAAATATCTGTATCCACAACCAGCATTTAAAACGTAATTCCGTACAAATATATTTATACATATATTAGTATCTCACAATACCCCAAAAAGAAACTATCACAAACAGTCCCAGCCTAGGCCTTCAAACCCGGTCTCCAGAAGAACCTGAAAAATTGTTAATCCACTAGGGTGAGAAACTTCTCAGTAAGGGTGGAATAAATTATAACAGTGTGTGACAAATGAGTTTTAATATTTATAACTCAAAATAAACTGCTTCTTATATGACATCAATAACAACTGAGAAAATGTACCATTAATAACATTCCCGACATCCAATATCACACACAAATTCAATATGCACAAGTATATAATTTTTATGCAAGCGAAAGTCCCCAAGGATAGGGAAGATTACCCGCCCATACAAGTAGCTTCCCTCTGCTCTGGTACTAAAAACTACCTACCAGAGCACTCACCTTACTCAGTAAGCCCTTAGGTGAAGTATTATCTTGCCGCTAGTCCACAGATAATTATTATTTTAAAGGCGAAGGTTTCCGAGGATCGGGATGTCTACCCGCCCATACAAGTAGCATCCCTTTGCACTGATACCAAGAAACTACCTAACAGAGCACTCGCCTTTCTCAGCAAGCTCCCGGTGGTATGTTTACCTCGCCGCATGCACACACATGCATTCACAATATGCTATACCATTATTTTTATGCTATAATTAAATTCACATGCACACAACACATCCACACAGGAATCATGCATCTCATACTTCATCTTCCAATGTCCTCAGTACGTGGCCCACACAGGCACCTACGTACTTCTTATCTACACATGGCCCACACAGGTACCACTAACCGCACAGGGTACATAACATGGCCCACACAGGCGCCATTATCCACACAGGATATAACGTGGCCCACACAGGCACCACTACCCACACAGGGTATATAACATGGCCCACACAGGCGCCATTATTCACCAGTATCCAATCCCCATGACCTACCCGTCATACATCAGTAGAACAAGCTCCTCGACTTGCCAATGTCCTACCCCATATAAATAACGATATGACGAGCTCCTCGACCTGCCAACGTCACATCATCATTTATCTATAGGCAATATAACAACCTCCTCATGCCAACGTTATATTGAGATGCATACGAATAACCACACAGTTAGTTCACACAAACGCATTAAATCATTTCCACACAGGAATCAAACATAACAACTCATTCATCTTACCATAATCATTTCAAACACCCCCACATGCAAACCCAAATACCACAGTAATTCATATCCAATTTATTAGGAAAATTACTCCCATGTCACACGAATTTAATATCATAAACAATTATCCCAAATATAACCGTAAACCAAATAATCATTTTTTTTCCAGTAATCAAACTATTCTGAAATCATATAAATAAATAATAAATTTCGTATGCTCGTAAATAATTGGTTCACTTTAATAAAATACTGATATAATTTTATTCCCCCTTACCTGATTCCCTGAATTACGCTTGCAGGGCTCCCAAACTTATACCCGTGACGCTCACCCGAACCCTGATTCAATCAAATCAACCCCAATAAAATATTATTTTAACATTTCCTAATTTATAATAATTAAATGATAATTAATTTCTAAATAACACATTTATCCTAATTTTGGACTATTTCTACAATAACCCCACGAGAATTTCACTCCGCTAGACTTGTAGAGAATCATCCCTAGATTCTCGTGGTGGTGTCCGTTCGCTCATTTGGCTTAAAATTTAGGAAAAATTGAGATAAGAATGAGAATTTGGCTTACCCCACGAGATATTCCCACGTTACTCCTACGACAAATCCACTTCTGTAGATATGTCGGTGGCGAAGAATGGAGTTCGGTGATATCTTCGGATTTCCAATTGGGCGAGAATTGGCCGTAAAATCGTAGAAGAAAGAGGAGTGGAGAGTGAGAGAATATATTTAATTTTTTTTCTTTCTCTTTCTTTCTTTCCTTTCTTATCTGTTCTGTGCGCGTGAATTTTTTTTTTCTCCTCTTTCCTTCTGTTTTGTTCCAGCGAGAAAACTTACACACTAAGTTTTCGTTTTTTTTTTCTTTTCTTTTCTCTTTTTTTTTTTTTGTTCTTCTTTCCTTTATCCTTTCTTTCTCCTTTATCCATTCTTTAATATATATATATACTTATATATACTTACTTATATATACTTTTATATATATATACTTACATATATACTTTTATATATATATATATATCCAAAATCCTTAAATTTATTAATTTAATTAATTTTCTTAATAATAATTAATTAATAATAATAATAATAATAATAATTTTTTTTAATTAATAATTTTTTTATTTTATTTATTTATTTATTTATTTTTTGGGTCGTTACAAGGCATGTGGTACGATTCGTCTGTGTCTCGCCAAAAATCAGAAATATTGTGTTATGAGGGAGACATCTGCAAAAAAATTGTGGAAGACATTGGAAGATACATTTATGACTAAGAGTTTGGAAAATCGGCTCTATTTGAAAAAGATATTGTTTCGCTTCCAGTATCAACCAGGTATTTCGATTAATGACCACATAAATGCTTTCAATAAAATTTTGGCCGATTTGTTAAATTTGGATGAAAAGATGAAAGATGAGGATAAAGCCATATTGTTATTGAATTCTCTCCCTGATGAGTATGAACATTTGACCACCACATTATTGTATGGGAAATATAAAGTTACTTATGATGCTGTTTGTACTGCATTGATTAGTACTGAATGTAGAAAGAAAGATCAAATGGTCCATAAGGAAACAGCAGAACAATAAGGGAACGTTCTCAGAGTCGTATGCCTGGAAGGAAAAGTAAATCTCATGGGAGGAGTAAATCTCGTGGGAGACCTGCTAAAGATGAATGCGCCTTTTGTCATGAGAGAGGGCATTGGAAGAAAGATTGCCCTAAATTACAGCAGAAGAATAAGGGCAAAGCACATTCCAATGCCAATATAGCCAATGATGATGGAAGTGAGTCAGATTTTTCTCTTGTTGGAACATCTTCGTCACATTATTTTGGTGAGTGGATTTTGGATTCTGGTTGTTCCTATCACATGTGTCCCAACAGGGAATGGTTTTCTAATTTTAAAGAATTAAATGGTGGCGTTGTTTTTATGGGAAATGATAATACTTGTAAAACAACTGGAATAGGATCAATACAGTTGAAATGTCAAGATGGAACTATTAAGACCTTGACTGATGTTAGGTATGTTCCAAGCCTAAAGAAGAATCTGATTTCATTGGGTGCCTTAGAATCTAAAGAGTTCACTATCACTTTGAAAGATAAAACCTTAAAGATTAAATTAGGTGCGCTGGTGGTGATGAAAGGAATAAGGAAAAATAACTTGTATTATTTACAAGGTAGTACAGTTATTGGCTTAGCAGCTGTTGTTTTTGAGAAAGATGCAGGTTCAAATACAACCAAGTTATGACATATGCAATTAGCACATGTAGGAGAAAATTTTTTGCAACAATTGGCTAAGTGAGGTTTGTTAAAGGGTGCAAAGGTGTGCAAACTAGAATTTTGTGAGCATTGCATTCTGGGAAAACAAACTAGAATGAAATTTGGCACAGCAATCCACTAGATTGAAGGTATTTTAGACTACATTCATATAGATGTATGGGGGCCCACAAAAACGGCTTTGTTGGGTGGTATGCATTATTTTGTCACTTTTGCTGATGATTTTTATAGAAGAGTTTGGGTGTATTCTATGAAGCATAAAAATGAATTGTGTGATATTTTCCTTAAGTGGAAAAAATTAGTTGAAACTCAAACTAGCAAAAAGATTAAACGGCTCAGATCAGATAATGGTGGTGAATACATGAGTGACCCATTTATGAAGGTATGTCAGGATGAAGGTATTGCTCGACACTTCACAGTTCGAAATACACCACAGTAGAATGGAGTGGCAGAGCGTATGAATCGGACTTTGCTGGAGAAAGTTCGATGTATGTTTTCTAATGCTGGGTTAGACAAAAGGTTTTGGGCTGAGGCTGTTAGGTATGTGTGCCATCTCATCAATCGTCAACCATCATCTGCAATAGGAGGAAAAACACCTTATGAGGTATGCTCTGGAAAGCCTGCTAGTGATTATGATTCTTTACATATATTTGGTACTATGACCTATTATCATGTTAAAGAATCTAAGTTGGATCCAAGAGCCAAGAAAGCAATATTCTTGGGGATAAGTGCAGGAGTCAAAGGATATTGTCTTTGGTGTCTAGAGACGAAAAAAATGATTTTAAGTAAAGATGTAACTTTTGATGAACTTGCGATGATGAAGAAAACAATACGCAAGGAGTCACGAGTTGAAGAGAATACCAGTCGTATCAACAACAGGTGGAGGTTGAGACAATTTTAGGAAACCCAGTGAGAAAAGAGACTACACAAGGTAACTCTCCAATTACGGTGGGGAATAGTGTACAAGAAGAGGAGATTTCAATTCGAGAATCGTCACAGCAACAAGAATCAATTGTTTCTCAAAGGCCAAGATGAGAAATTCAAAAACCTTCTCAGTATACTGATATGGTGGCCTATGCACTTCCAGTTGTGGATCATAATGTTCCTTACACTTTCAAAGAAGCAATGAGGAACTCTGAATCAGATAAGTGGAAACAAGCAATGGATGAAGAAATGCAGTCTCTTCATCAGAATTAGACTTGGGAGCTAGCCCAGCTGCCCAAGGGTAAGAAAGCAATTGGTTGTAAATGGGTTTATATAAAGAAAGAAGGATTTCCAGACGCAAATAATGTTCGCTTCAAAGCTAGATTGGTAGTTAAGGGCTACGCACAGAAGGAAGACATTGATTATAATGAGGTATTTTCTCCAGTTGTTAAACATTCTTCCATTCGAATTTTGTTAGCTTTGGTAGCACAATTTGATCTTGAACTAGTTCAACTCGATGTAAAAACTGCATTTTTACATGGTGATTTGGAAGAGGAAATCTATATGACTCAGTTAGATGGATTTCAGGTTGCTGGAAAAGAAAATTGGGTATGTAAACTGGGTAAATCTTTGTATGGTTTAAAACAGTTTCCAAGACAGTGGTACAAACGATTTCATTAGTTTATGATGAGTCAGAAGTACATCAGAGATAAACATGATTATTGTGTTTATTTTCGCAAACTACAAAATGGATCTTGTATGTTGATGATATGTTGATAGCTTCAAAGAATAGGGAAGAAATCAACAAGTTGAAAAGTCAGTTAAATCAAGAGTTTGAGATGAAAGATCTTGGTGAAGCAAAGAAGATACTTGGCATGGAGATTAGCAGAGACAGAATGAGAGGAAGAGTTAGTTTGTCTCAAAAATAGTTTGAAGAAGGTAGTACAAAGTTTTGGCATGTCTGAGCAGTCAAAACCAGTAAGCACTCCTCTTGCTCCTTATTTCAAACTTAGTACTGCTTTATCTTCTAAATCAAATGAGGAACGTAAGTATATGTCATAGGTTCCTTATGCAAGTGTTGTTGGTAGTCTGATGTATGCAATGGTTTGTACTAGACTTGATATTTCACAAGCTGTTAGTATGGTGAGCAGGTATATGCATGATCTGGGTAAAGGACATTGGCAAGCTGTGAAATGGATTTTGAGATATATTATGAATACGATTGATATTGGTATAGTATTTGAGAAAAATAATACTATTGATCAACGTGTTGTTGGATATGTGGATTCGGATTTTGCAAGTGATTTGGATAAACGTTGATCAACTAGTAGATATATTTTTACATTTGCTAATGGTCCAGTGAGTTGGAGGTCTACCTTACAATCTACCATTGCTTTGTCTACAACAGAAGTAGAGTACATGGTAGTTTTAGAGGCTGTTAAGGAAACTATTTGGTTGCAGGGTTTACTTGAAAATTTGGGAGTTGTTCAGAAGCACATGGTTGTATCTTGTGATAGCCAGAGTGCTATTCACTTGGCAAAGAACCAAGTCTACCATGCACGAACGAAGCACATCGACGTTCGATTTCATTTTATGCAGGACATTATTGATGGAGGCAAGATACTTCTTCAGAAGATTGCTACAACTGAAAATCTCGCAGATATGTTGACCAAGATTGTGACAACAATCAAGTTCAAACATTGTTTGGACTTGATCAATATCCTACAAATCTGAGTATTTTTGGAAGGCTCCGATGATATGGAATTCTAGAAAATGTTGGTGACTGAAAATTTTGTTGAATTTATCGTCAAGGTGGAGATTTGTTATTTTTTTGTCCCACATTGGTAGAATACTTCCACCTTAGTATAAAAGGTTGTTTTGAATTTTTTATATTATTTGTCCCACATTGGAGAGAAGTGTTTTTTAGACTTGAGGTTAAAGCTATATAAAGAGTTCAACTCTTCATTTGTAAAACACACCTCAAAGTTGTACTTTGTCAAAAAGTAGTGGATTGATCATCAGCGCCCAATGACGTAGGTAATTCTATACCGAACCTCGTAAATTTCTTGTCTTGTTCTTTTTATTGTTTTATTATTAGTTTCTACATTACTTTAATTTTCTTATATATTCAATAGCAATAGTTAAGGTATTGGTGTTTGGCACAAGTGGGATGTCCGGCACAACACTTATTTCACTTCAGACATTTGATTGCAACACTAGACTGCAAATTGTAAAAATAAATGTCTACACCTCTAAGTTTGGTAGTTAATTGCAAAACGGTTGTCATACCACGCCACTTCAATTTCATAAGTTAAACAGCTCTTACACCAAATTACCCATGACCGTGTATTAAGGCTTGTGTTATAAATTATTTCGAAATAGTATTTAATTTGAATCTATGTAAATTTAGATTACATTCAACATAATTTTGTATTTCATTATATTCTAGTTCTACAAATCCAACTTTAAGACTTGAGTTTCCAAACATAAATCTAAGCTTTCCTTCATAAACATGCAGCTGTTACTTACATGTATCATTGTATTGTGTGTAGATACATACAAGATATAAGAATAATGTTACGAGCTCATTTGAAGGGTATTTACTCGGTTTTATGTTTTGAAATTAGAAATGCAAGTTAGTGGCTCACGAGCTATTCACGTTTGAATTGAGCTCCACCTACTAAAATTATTAAGTCAGTTAAATTCAAATTTTGTAATACTCTACTTGCAAACTTGATTTAAGTATTTATAAGTATTAACTTTTACATTTTATTAATATTGGATGTCTTGTATGTTTTATCCATACATTTCATAATATTTTATAATCAAGATACACATAATTGGAGATTGCAGCTCGATTTCAACAATTATAAAATTTATCAAGTTTAAGTTAAATTTTAAACTTAAATTTTTCAACCAAGTTTAGTTCAACTTTCAATACTCCCATATTCACAATGCCAATCACAACAAAAAGTGATGGATCAAGGATCATATAATAGTAAGGAAAGGTGGGTTACAACCATTCTTAGCTACCTTCAAAAAGCAAAATGGCTAAGAGCAAGATAGCTATTGCATCCGGATAGGACCTCTTCCTACACATAATATAAGTTGAGCCCTAACAAAACTAAGGGTTTGCAACTATAGTAATCTTGTGCTAAGAAGTATGGGATTGTACAAGACAGTGGAAGCATTCCTCAACCCAACCACTTCTAAAACATGCAAGGTTGTATTTGAGAGAGAATTTTTTAAGATTTAAATTTGAATTTATGTAAATTTAAACGAGAACACACTAAACCTCCCTTTGCTTGTTAATTTGCTTAACAAAATTAGGTGAAAATTCTGCATAAAAATACAAATATGCATAACGAATTATAATCATACACAAACATAAAAATGTTAATTGATATTAATATTTAAGTTTTTTCAAATCAATTTTTGAAAATACCAAAAATTGAAATTGACAATCCAAAATTTTCAATAGTTTTTGCACATTCCCAGCTGATCCCTCTGCTTCCATCAACACCCCCTAGGCTTTTTCTTTTTCGTAATTTCAAAATAAAAATAAATCTATTTTTTGTAGTTTAAGAAATTCAAAATAAAAATAGAGTCAAATTTTGATAATATGAATCCAAAACATGTCAAATTCGGATTTTTCAGAATCCAAATCCCATTTTTATTCTTTTTTTTTAAAATGAAAAATATATTTTTTAATCTTCCATTTTATAAAGGACTCCTCAAATCAAGCACAAGATCATACAACTTGATTATTAGGCTGAAATTTTGGTTGTAAAAGTTAGAAACTTTTTGTAACAACTAGGTAAATCAAGAGTATTAACCATGGAGGCCGCTGTTTTCTAGTTTTCAATTTTTGTTTCTGATTTTTGATTTTCATTTCTGATGTTTGTTTCTCTAATTTTTGACGGTGGTACTAAACGACCCCATAAATAATAATATCTTATTATTTTTTGTATTATTGTATTTTGATATCTCATGTTCGCATAAAGGAATTACAAATTTTTTTAAATTAAAAAAAAAAAATTGGAGTAGGCCTAATTAGAATGAAGTGCTAGTCATGAATAGTAAGTTCAGGTTAAATTTAAACTGATGTGGCCTATAAATTGAATTTTTAAGTAACATAGAGAATGTGCCATGTTTGTTTTTTATTATACAAGAATTAAAATTATTTTTAAAATTTTACAATAATATTTTTTTTATATTTCTCTTATTCTATTTATCCCCATATAAGAAAATTTTCATTCGTATAATAACATACAAATATTACAAATGGGTCCTAAGAAGTCAATTGTTTTATCATTTACTCGTTCATGACTAAACCTGACAAAACTGATAAAAATCCATTAATCCAAATCAAATTCAAGCCGCTTAAATCAATTCCTAATCGATTAGCATATGAAATGAATCAAATATGATTTCAAAAATATTTATTCCCCTTTAAACGAGTCCAATTGGCCAAAATTAATTCCAAACTCCTAACTCTTACAATATTGCAAGTTCTCTTGAATTTGTCTTATATCCACAATCAAACTCATGTCCAAATATTTAATTCTAGTGATCAAAACAAAAGCTCCAAATTCATTATTTGGAAAATAAAAAATATATATAATTTTTTAATTGGTTAAATGTTTAATAATTTATCAAATCATAATTTTAAAAATAACTTTAGTTATTATGTCACAAAATAAATTGTTCAAATAATAAAAAAATTATATTAAGAGAATGATAAATTATTTGATCTAAATCGCTATAAAACCAAAACCTAATTGATATAAATATGATTTGTAATTTCTTTACCTGATAATTCGTTGAATCTGCTACAAATTAGTCGACCTAATCCACTTTACCAAATCTATTCACAACATGTGCGACATCAAACAAGAATTCTAAAAGCCCTTTTTAATTTAAATTCTTTTATTTTAAAAGTCATATGTAAAAAGGAATTAACTAATACAAATTATGGGACTTCGGAGCATAGAATTTAAACCTTTAATTTGAATTTGAATGGATTTAGATAATTTTTCATACAATTTTATGACATATCCAAATCTAATACAATCTCAAATCCAATAACTCTCTAAACATAGGATTAAAAGACATTTAAGGGACTAAATACATGACAAAACCCTTAGATGGCATCATTTTATAGAAATAAAAAATTCAAACTTCACTTCCAAACATGGCAGCAGTAGGTGACAAGAAGAAAAAAAATTTCCAACTTGGTCAGGTTTTTTGAAAAAAAAATAAAATTGAAAGAAGGGTAATAATAATGAAACATAAAATTGTAGTAATAATTTGATAAAATTGAAAATGGGCGAGTATGGGAGTAATATTTGAATTATGCTACCTAATTGGGACAAAAATCCATTACTTGGAAATATTTTTTATGATATATAAACTTTTTGTTTTCCAATTAAAAACTATTCTCCATTGGGTTCAAGGAAGCAAAAGGGAAATCCTTTCCCTTGTCAATCTCCAGATACTAAATGCAATGAGAAATTAGCTAAGCATTGCAGGGAGAAGAGGACATGAGAAACTCTTCCCAAACAATTAATAACTCCTGCCCCAGTAGGTCCATTTCTTTGCAGGCTTCCCTGAGGCAAAGCAAACAGTTCCTGCAAGAACATTATCAAGTCAGACCAGGAAAAAGGAAAACATAAATTCTCACTGCAATTTTACAAGAACTTAGAATCAAGATGCAGACCATCCAAAAACTCATTTTTCTAATTTAAAACGTGCAGGGTAGATGAGACGTTAGCATCTGAGTTTTCTTAAGACAATATTTCATCAACATTATGCACAGGAAAGACCAAGACCTAAACAGAATTTTTCAATGATGAACGGTTTCAAAAGCATGGAGAGGTAAAGACTTGTGAAATATAAAAGCTAAAAATTGAAATTTGGGTTTCATCAGAAACTTGGTTTGAGGAATAGAGAAATAATAGAAGAATGGAAAGGTGATGATCAGACTGGTAACCTTGGCCCAAAAAAGACATCAGTACCTTCAGGGAGTTCTGGCTGGTCAAATGGAGAACATAGGGTCTTTGCTGCACCCATCTCACCCTTTGTCCGTGCTTTCACATCCTTCTCCACCTCCTGCAGTGCACACACGCAGGCATACGCACAATCAACACAAAACTCAAGGAATATTGGCTGAAAGACACAATATCTTCGAAAACACAGGATGAGTGGAATGGAAGGATGTTGTGGCAAACGCCCTTACAATGATACAGCTAAGTGAAAACATCAGGAACTGAGACCACGAATAAAATAAGGCAGCTCATACATTCATACAGCAGCATAAATCCCTAAACACCAAATTAGGTAAGTGGATAAAATATATCATGTACCTCCTCATCACACCAAGGAGCTAAGATCAATTTCTTTTGACCAAGTGCCTCCATAAAGTCGTCCCAGGATTTTACAATCCTAATGCAAGAATCCCGTTTTTGTTTAGCAGCATCAAACAGGCTCTGTTGAATGTTATCCAACGTGCTCTTTACTTGTTCAGCCAAACTGGCCATAGGTATATCAGTCTTAGCTGAATTGTCACGACGAACAGCACGTACCTGCGTATAAAATCAAAATACTCCAGTCTATCAGTTAGCGGCCTTAGGGCAATGAAATAGAAGGCACAATGTTAGAAAAAAAAAAATCAGAAAACAAAATAAAATCCAGAGATACGGAGAGGTCAGAGTGTAAAGAACAAATGACAACCAAAAAGAAAACGGAAAGAGCAAGGGCATGCTTTTACCTGACAATTAGCCAGGTCCCTAGGTCCAATTTCAATCCTCAAAGGAACACCTCTCATTTCCCAATGTGAGTACTTCCAACCAGGAGAATAATTATCCCTCAAGTCTGCCTCAACACGAAATCCGGCCTCAGTCAAGGACTTTACAGTGTCAGTACAGGCATCAAAGATTGCTTGGGTATCAGCATCTTTATAAGGCACTGGAACCACAATAACTTGGATAGATGCCACTTTCGGTGGCAGCACCAGGCCTTTGTCATCTCCATGAACCATCACCATCACCCCAATCTATACACAATGTACAAATAACAATCCAATAAGCCATCTGCTTTTTGAAATCAATGCGGAAAACCAATTCCAAACTTGATGTGAAAAACTTGAATGAAAAAAACTAAATATGAGTATAAACCTAAAAAACATCTTCATCATTTTAACTCATTGCATTTCCTCAAAGAATATCATTCATGGGCTTTTCATTTCAAAGTCGGGGATTTTTCTGAACATCAACAAACTCAAAACAAAGACCCAAGAGAAGAAAAACGGGGAAAGAATGAACCAGAACTGGCCTGGTTTCTAGAGAAAAATTATGCAATGGGATACAGAGGCCAAACCTCTTCTGCAAATGAGTGAGACATCTTAGTCATGCATTCCATGTAAACATGAAGTAAATATTTTTCAGAACTTCTGATGCGAAAAATGTAAACATATAACAAGGGTTCAATGGTTTTGAAAAAGGTTTAAAATTTAAATTCATATTTAAAGAATAAAAAAAAAAATAAGCGTAGAAATAAAATAGAGCACTTTAATTTGGCCAAGGAAAATATAGAGGTTAAAGAACTGCAGGAAAATAAAAAGAGAACCAAGCACACACCAAGTACAAAATATGCAGGAGCATTGAATTTCAATGTGAATATATACCATGAATGATATTTTCTATTAAATTGCAAGTTGGGAAGGCAACCTAGAACTACCTCTAATCAATAACATCCTCTATTTCAATTTGCAAGATGGAAGGCTACCTCTAACTAACTCTAATTAAATATGCTGCATTTTAATTCTAGAACTCTTAAGATAATTCAAAAGAACATCTCAAACACGATTCTTGAATAATGAAAACAGGAGCAAAGATTGAACAGAACTTTCTGAGAAGGCCAATGGGGTTGTACATTTTTCTTTGGGTCAAAGGTGAAAGCAAGGGAGTAAGAGAGACAAATATTAAATCACAGAAAAGAAACATAAGCACCAAAAACAGCAATGGCCAGTTTGGATCAAGAATTTTGCTTGGGAAAAGGAAAGGAAAATAAGAAGAAAATTTATTTTCCACTATATTATCTCTATATCAAATACCATTTAAAATAAAAAATTGTTCTAATATGATAAAAAATTAAGAAAAACCAAATGTTAAGGATGTGTAAAATTAAAATTTTGTTCATTGATTTGGTATAGCTTTTATTTTCTTTCTTATTTTCCTTAAAACCAAATATGAAAAAGTGGAATCCTTCTCTTATTTTCCTTTCCTTTTCCCAATATTTTCCAAGTTCCAAACAGCGCCATAAGAGAAATGTATGGGTAAAATTTTTGTTCTTGCATTCCATCTAACATTAGCCCAAGATAAAGTGCAATAAAAAGTAAAGCAGCAACATAAACATTCCAAAAAGAGAGAATCACTCTAGGATTTTGTTATCAAATTCTGTAATAATATATTAATGCCTTGAAACACACCATTGGACCAACTAAAAAACCCTGGAAAAGGACTTGGTCAAAGGATCTGTTATCAAGATTATGTACTAAATATGTTTATTCTTTAAAGCCCATCATGGACAGCTAGAATATATGATATTGCATGTTATTACATTATTGTAACAAAACAACATTGTTGAGTTCCAAGTTTCAACAACACAAGGCTAAGATTCTAAATATATTTTTCAAAGTACAGATGTCAACCAGGGGAAAATAAAATAAACAAAATAAATCAAACCATATCATGTGATACCATGACCAGATGAGAATTCATCTCAAACAAATGAAATAATATCATAGGTTCACCGTTCTAGTACTGTATGCCCAAGAATTCTGCCAGACCATAGCCTTTTCTCCCTTCTCATTTTCAAAATTTATCTCAAACATCTTTGCAAAGTTCTGACCCAAACAATGCGAGGTTGCACCTTGTATTCCACGACCAGTGTTTGGAATGAAAGCCTGCAAATAGTATAAGCACAAATATGATTGAAGTTTTACATTTCACATAGCATGTTTCAATCAACAAAGAAAATGTGTGCACTTCTTGAACAATGCACTAGACGTGGATAGTAGATGTGCACAAATAAGTAATAACCTCAACACTTGTTGTATAAAGTCCACCAGCAAACTTCTCTAGCTCACTCTTCTTGCCTTTTACAACAGGAATTGCCAGAAATTCTTCATATATACGCCTATATAATTCCAATATTTGAAGGACCTGAAATAGATCAATGGTTACATAAAGACAATTTTACAAACAGAAGCTGCCAATTTTCACTATGAAAAAACTAACAGTAAGACAAGTAAAAAAGTAGTAAGGTTAAAATGCACTAAACTAAAATCATGCTTGTATAAAGAAATCAATTTGCACCTAAAAAAATGTTATATAATATATCCAATGCTAGTTTGGATGCTCAAAACAAAATCCACCATTATTTACTTAAAAATCATGTAGAAACACATGTTACATGGTCTTCACCAAATTCAGAACTGATATTAGCTATGCAAACCAGTAGTAACCCCACCTCCACAGGCCACAATAGCAGATATAATTCCATCATTTCTTAATTCTGAATGGTATTAATTTGAACCATTCTTAAGCTGATCCCACTTCTAAATCATCTTAGAGTCCCTATTTCAGAAACAACCACTGACAACTGATGGTACCAGCTATGCCGAATGGTACTAGGAATCACCTCCATAGGCCATAATAGCATGTATAATGCAGTCATTTCTTAATCCAGAACAGTATCGACTTGACAACATTTATAGTTAATCAAGTTAGTAACCTTGTTATTTTAGAGTTTCAATTTGAGAAGTTGGATGATTAGTTTTCTAAACACAGCATTAAGAAGCTTACTAATCTGTTTATTCTTCATGTGAAGGAGTTTAATTAACAGTCTTAGAGCCTAGGACTCTAGGTAGATGTCTTTTGTTCCATATCCTAGGGGCCGTTTGGCTTGCGGCATAAAAAATATTCCCATGGAATGACATTCATGTGAATCTTATTCCTAGGGATGGGATGCCTACCTCATGAGAATATTTTTGCTTGGTTTGCGCTGTAAGATTCCCAAGAATGTATACAAGATTCCCATGTCAATTTTTGATTCAACATGGAAATCCAAGCAAGCATTTCAAGAAGATGATCATTACACCCTTGAGAAGTGTATACCCAAAATATGAAGAACAATTATATTTCCAACAACAACAAAAAAAATTAACATTAAGAATGTATACTTAATAAAATCCATGTCATAAAATAAAAAATTTATATTATTAAAAAAATCAACTCTTGAATAATCCAATTAACAAAAATAATTGAGCTAATATGGTGTCAACATTAATAATTAAATTATACTATTACAACAGATTAATAATATTAATTTTTATCTTCTCAATAATTTAATATCTTAAATATAATAATATAGTATAATTACACTAGATTATAGGGGCATTGTTGTCCAACTCGCCAATATAACAAGGCAATTTGGTTAAAAAAGTAGGATTACCATGGAATGGAATTCCCATGAAACTTACCCATGGGGAAGGGTGGAAATGGATGCTCATGATTTGTGGGAATCTTTCATTCCCCAGACCCTGCATGCACAGGAGCTTTGTGCACCAGGCTGCTCTTTTTTTTTTTTTTTCCCAAGAATGGAAAGTTGCTTGTCACATAAGATCCCATGCCCAAACAAAACATGGGAATGAGATGCCATGGGCATCACATTCCAAGAATGTTGAAAGATGCTGCGAATCAAATGCCCTCTTAGTCTTAATTTGTGATTTAGAAATACTATTTGCCATCATACTGAAGAACACAAGAAGAACTATTCTCAAGGTTAAAATACCATGGTTTGAACTGATCATAGAAATCAGTTACCAAAGCTACTTTTGGAGTGGCCACAGTTATACGGTTATACAAAACTCAAAACAGCAGCTTGGTTGAACCACTTGTACAAAATATCACAAAAGTAGTCAGCTAATGTACCCTATAGAAACCAAAATTTTGATGGAAGTTAAAGACACAAGAATCAAAAGAAAAACCCTGAATTATATACCTCTTCATCTGCCTCCGCCTTGGTTGCAAAAGCAGTATGCCCTTCCTGCCAAAGAAATTCACGACTCCTAAAAACAAAAAGTACGTTAGCATTTGCCATGAGGAACAATCTGCATGCAAGACAGCTGATCCAGTGTGACCTAGAATGTGAAACTTCCAGTTCATGGAACAGGAACAGGATTATGGTATGGCACATGCTCTAAAACATTGAACTTTAGGAATATAGTTATATAGATATGTTAAGAGTACCATTTACCTAAAAGCTTAAGCTGTTTTTGTGGGTGAACAATGTACATCAAGCTTTAAGACTCCCTCTCACATGCAGCCCAATAGCATGCGGAAAGATAAGATAACACACAATAAATAACACCCATTACAAGGAATAAAATAATTTTTAAAACACCACACGATAAATGCAGACAACGAGACTAACCCAGGACCTCTTGGTAACCAATTCTGGTACCATGTTAGACCACTTTACCTAAAAAGTTAAGCTGTTAGGCTGTGGGCCAACAATGTGTATCAAGCTTTAACAAGATATATTGGTGAGAAACAGGTGATGGCCCTGGTATGTTTTGAAGAGGATGTTAAAATGTTTCAAATAGATAATCTAGAGGAGATTGTATTTTTTCAAATAGATAAATAATGACTGGAGATGGAATTAAAGTGCAATAATAACTCCACTCCTACTAATAAAACGATATGCTATGTGAAAAATATTGAATTAAAACTCAGGATCGTTAAATTTAGTGTTCTGGAACAAAAACATACCATCTTTGGAACATTTGTACCAATACATGGTTCTTTAAGGTGTTAACGTTTTTGGGTAATTATGGACTAACAAATTTCCTTTTTCTTAAGGGCCAATGGGTGGGAGCAACTCAATGGGAAGATACTTTAATGAAAAAAACAAGAGAACGTAGTGGCTGAAATGTGTCTTGCATAAATGGCGAATCATATTTAAGATGCTGCACTCATGTCTAAGGCACAAACACTAGCCTTCACATTACCAACTCAAACTTAAAATTATAAAAGCATTAAGATGCTGCACTCGTGTCTAAGGCACAAACACTAGCCTTCACATTACCAACACAAACTTAAATTTATAAAAGCATGCAATGTCTAATATTTGATTCACTCACTAAATGGTAAGATTAAAACCTCTTCTGACTAAAACAGGAAGCAGTACATCCTACCAAAACGATGCCAATAAATGAACTGAAGAAATCATATATCAATAAATCCAGGAGAAACTACCTAATGAATGGGGTCGGATTGCTGAACTCCCAACGAACAACATTGCACCACTGGTTTAGTTTCAAAGGCAAGTCCCTGTGTCCCCTTATCCACTTAGAATAACAGGGATACATGACAGTTTCACTGGTGGGGCGAATTGCAATTGGCACTTCCAAATCTGTTTCTCCAGATTTTGTGACCCAAGCAACCTGAAAATAAATGTGATTGCAGCAGTAAAAACCATACATGATCAACAAAAGCAGTACAGCAATACTAAATAGCAGGAAAATTAATAATTGTCAAACAAGCACTACCAATCCAGAAACAATAACCACATTAACCACAGCACAAAAAAAGAAACAGCTTAATAAAACAATCATTAACATACAGCCAACAGAGTGCCATTTGATAATCTCTATAATATGGAAACCCTATGCATTCCCCCCAGGGTGGGCCCAGGCACAGGATGCAAGAAAAGTTAACATCTTAAAAATGTTTATTTGATCATGTTGAGCCCATAATAGAAGGCAATTGTTCCTTTTACCATAGCATTTTCAGTGATTAGATATGATTTACGGAGTTTAATGATAACAAATTTTTTAAAAACATTCAATACACTTAAAGAAGAGTAAATCCTTCCCAAGACAATGGAGAAATTTTGCATCCAAAATCTCAATTCTCACCTCTGGAGCAAAACCCTCAATGTGATCCTTCTCCTTCTCCAAAACACCAGGAGACACAAACAGGGGGAAGTAACAGTTCTTAATTTTCATCTTCTTTATCTCTGCATCAAAGAAGGCCTGCAAATTGACGCCAATGAATAATCAACCATTACATGTGCAACCAAAATTCATACAAGTAAATGAGACAAAAAGATGACAAACACCTAGGCACCTAAAATTTCACAAACCAACAGAAACAATTATGGGTGGCAACAAATCACAGTTATCGACACCAATGTTCATGAGAGTAATTTCAACAATGATTAAGAAAATGCCATCCATATTTAGCTAAGCAGTCAATAGAACTGTCAATAAATGAAGATTTCACACTTACCTCCATTATCTCCCATATTGCCATAGTCCATGGCCTCAGAATATAACATCCTGAAATATCATAGTACTCAATCATTTCACCGTTGACAACAACCTACACAACCAGAAGAAAGATGGTAATATAAAGAGCCTGAGCATTCAGATATCAATTTTGCAAGAAGCATTCGGGCATCTTTAAACATAATATATAGAACACAGTCAAGGGGCGAGCAAAAATTAGCATCCAACATGCACTGATGCACCAAAGAATTTCTATTGCAGGGTCATAGAAACCCAATATCTGATTCAACATGCACCCAAAGTGCACCCTTCTAGGCATCTAGACATCCTTACACAGAGAGCATCATGGCAAGTGACTAGAAATCAGATAATAAGGAATTAAGCTGCACAATGCACCGTAGAAATAAGTGCCCAACAAGTACAGGGTGCTCTACCCGGGGTGGTATTCCCTCCAAGTCCTGTATTTGGTTTATGTCTCTTATTTTCCTCTTTCCATTTCTCTTATTTCAATGACCCCCAAGTCATCCTCAGACCATCTAGCAATTAGCAAAAAATGAAAACAAGCACATTGCTTTACCATCTAGCACCGTGAGGTGAAGTCCATAGACTTTGCTAAGAAGGAGGGAGGAGGAAAGCAATTATGGAATCAAGTATGCATACCTCCGAGTACCATTCTCCGAAGTTATCATCTTTCTTATTGGAGAGACCTAAACCAGTTTCTTTCTTTACTTCCTTCTTTTTTCCACCTGAAATGTAAAAATACACATTTTAGAAACATATGCTTATACATGTAGTTACAGACACCAATATGCATAAAATAAGCCATTACACCACTACGCATCACAAAATACTCACCACTGTTTGCATTGGCTTTTGACTTTTTTGCCTCAGCACCAGCCATAGCCTCAACTCAGCTTATCTGATAACATCAAGACCCTTGTATAAATATAACTGTTAAGGGTAATGATTCTATTTTCATTTCCAATTTTGCTCATACCCTTGTATAAAAATAGCAATTAAGGGTCATGGTTCTGCCTTGATTTCCAATTTTTCCATTATAAGGTTTCCATAATTTCACTCAGGTCTCACTCACAGGGACACCTCAATTGTTTAATAATGGGACTTTCATCTTTAAGGTCTCAAGCTCAACCTTTGGGATAAGGTGGGGAGGGGTCCCAATAGGTGCATGGGCTACCAGTCTACCACTGAGCAGCCTAGGTCCAAAAAGCCTCCAGGCCTTACAAATACAATGGGCCCAAAAAATTCATTTGGCTCTCTAACAAAACATACAAATTAAAAAGTCAGCCAAACACCATACATTATTCAAATTTCCATTTAAGCTTCTGTAAGATAAACACATGATTTTACTTTCTATTTTGATTTTCTATTAAAATTTTCAGTATTCTGTTAATGTTCCCATTTTCATATATTATATATATATGTAAGTATGTGTCATTGTACATGCCATGGGAACTCTTTCCTAGATTCTCTCATACACTCAGGTTACATTTGGTTCAAGGAATAGCTATTCCTCAGAACAAGAAGACATGCAATGAGAAACTAAGGAATAGAGGGAATAGGTATTTGTTGTATATGTCAATTCCTTGTTATGAATTCATAATAAGTTTCACTTCGTTATTTGCTCTATGGTAACAACATCATTTTTGCATAACTAATTCTAAACTTATTACAACATATCTATTTCTAGGAATAGGCATACCGCCAACCAAGTGTAACCCTCAGGGTTTATAGCCTACACATACAAATTCCAATCCAAGTTAATTGAATGCAGCTTTTACACCCATGTGGTGCATCTGCATGCTTCATATGTATCCAAGTGCAAGTTGTTTCTCTGTAAGCAACTATATATGTGCATGTGTGTCTGTACATGCATGTAGGCAAGCACATGTTCATAAACATGCACAAATACGTTTAATGTGTACAGGTGCGTGTGTACGTGGATTGGACTGGAATGAGTCAATTTACACAAATACTTGTAATGTGTACATGTGTGTGTACACATGTATGCACACGCATCATATTTTTAAAACTAAAACCAAACCGGTTCTAGTTAGGTTGGACTGGATTGGGTCAGTTTACCAGTTAGGTTATAATATGAAACTAAGTGAATCGGGATCAATACAATCAAAACCAGGCAACTCAGCATGATTCAACCAGCCAGTGGACCCAATGGGTTCACCTGGTTCCTTTTTAAAAAAGTACATGCACTGTGGCTGAAAAAAAAAATAATCAAACCTGGGGGAAGAAGAGAAAGGTGTTACTACTACCATTTTAATATTTGTATTTTGTATGATTTCTTATCATAATATTAATAAGTTTCAATAATATTTTTAAAATAATAGGGAAAGTAGTAAAAAGATTATCCTAGGGGTGTTGCTATTAGTAGTTTTGGGCTCTAATTGACTAATAGGTAATTATAACCAACATCTTTGTTTTTATATATATCCATGCTAATATCGCTGTTTTGACCCACTGGTTTGACCAATCTTGTGGCTTCACAGTTAGGTCGCCAGTCTAAGTTCTGAAACCATCACATGCATGTAACATATGTGTTTGTTCAGGTGCATCGATGTGAGCAGACATGTATAAGTGCATGCAAGATTCAGCGCACATATGCATGTACGCAAATATGCATATGTGAGTATAATACATAAAATTACTAAAATTGTTACTACTATTACTATTATTTTGAGTGGACCATAAAACAAATATTGATTCCCTGAGAAGTATTGAATCCCCTCTAGCATTAGAACCCAGGTACTGCAACTCAACCAACCCATTGGAACAGTGGAGAGGTGAAGTCCGGGCAAAAGCAGCTGCGAAAGAATGCCACTGGCTGAGGATATGGAAGAAAACAAAAACTTCAACAAGGCAAACAGCTGCAAGCTAGAGAGGAGAGGGGAAAAAGGACAGGAGAGCTATTAGGCAAGCTCAAATGAGGAACACACTGTCAGTCTTAATCCCATTGACTAGCGATGGTAAAATTGGGGCTTTAAATGAGTAGAAAAGGAATCTGATCTTGTTGTGAAATTGATGGTGGAAATCTAGCTACCCACAATGTAGACAAAGCAGTACTTGGTTTTTCATCGGGCTGAGGTGTTGGTGTGTCAGGATTTGAGTGGGTAATAGTGACAGAGAACCCAAGGAACAGCAATAGTGGAAAATTAGCCATTGGAATCAAATTTTTCCGCATGAAAGAGAAGAATTCTCGAATCTCAATAATTGTGAAAATATCAAACCTTAAAAATAAAATAAACAACAGCCAAACACAAAATCAATTCTGGAAAACAACAACAACCACGTTAGTGCATCAGAAATCAACTAAGTGACTCCTTGTTTGAACATTATCTGGTCAATGTGGCATAGACCATCTCAGAACCCTTCCTTAATCTTCTAAAAGTGTTACACCTAACTTCCAAACACATGTTTATTCCATACCTTTATCTTTTAGAGTTATGCAACACATCTTTCTTAACATTCTCATAACTATAACCTTACTTTTTACATACTGTGTTTGTTAGTTGTACAATGTTCTCACCAGTACAGGATTACAGGACAAAATCAATTCTGAAAGAATTCTGGAAATATGACACAAAATAAGGTCATTGAATTGGACATTCAGTGAACAATAAACAATAGAAGTTTTTAGCTAACTAAGTCAGCAGACAGAAACTCCAAACCAGTGAACAAACCAGCTCGTCAAGTTCTAATACGCCTCAAATTTCAATATGGTCCTTAGATTTTAGAAAGAGAACAAACAGTTCCTTTTTTTTTTTTTTCAAGGTCATTGATAAACATTTGAGCCAAACAGAACTCAAAAAGACAAAAATCCCACAGAGAAAAAGGAACAATAACAAGTTCTGAATCAACAATAAACAAAACGCCCCCCCAAAAAAAAAAAAGCCAAAATTTCGCAGACCTAAATAAAAAATTCCAAACATAAATCGGTGGAAACCCAATTCCAGATTGGGAAAACAAAAGAAGCACAATAAGCAAATTTCTGAATCTGTACAACGAGAATTATACTCTTAAGAACCGTCAAGAGATACCTGGTTCCAAACAGAAAACCTAACAGAAGGTGAAAAAAAATATGATTGAAACTAAACAGTTTATCAAAGACGGGTTCTTTTTTCTCCTCAAATCTGGGGTTTCGTGCGAATGAGAAGTAAAAAATTACGCAGAAAGAAAGCGAAAACGCGTACCTGGAGGAGCGACGTAGAATTGTGAAAACAAGGAATTGGCCTCTGAAGAATCAAACGAGCTTTCCTTTTTGGGTCGAAATCAAAATGACCATTCAGAGACGCTTTAAGAATAAAAAATGGTTATTTGCACGAAAAAATATGAAAATAAAAGCTCTCCTTGAGCTCCGGAGTGTGAACTAGGCTTGTCTCTGAGACAGAGGAAAAAAGAGCTAGGACCCGGCGACATGCCGAGGGGCGAGGGTTGACCTTTTTGCAAACGACGTCGCTTTACCAGCAGACCTTCGCTGAATCTTTGACCAAGTTAGGTCCAAAAGATTCTACACTTAAATACGATAAGAAAATTCAATTTATGAAAGTATAAATAAGAAATAATTTGCTTGAGTTTATTGAATAAATTTTTTTTTTTTTCTGATAGTACAAAATTAGTGTTTATGAGTCACCTATCTATTGATAAAAAATTAGTTCAATCAAACCATAAATGACTCTCGAGTCGTTAGTTGATTAAAACTGTAAATCATTACAAAAATTCAGATTTTCTCTTCTATTTTTTCATCTTTTTGTCACATGCTCTCTTTCATTTTTTTAATAAAATTCTTTTCTGTCAATCCTACATTTCTTTAGTTAACTTTAGTGTAAAAAGGGTCTTTAAATAAGTCCAATAAAGAGTCCAAAGAAAATGGACTAAAGGTTTGAATGAGTTTCTCCACATACAAAAGATAACCACACCCAACATAAATGAGAAAAATCTAAATTGAAAAATTTCTCCCATAAAATTTACTCCAATTTTAATTTAATACAAAACAACACATTAACTTCATTAAATTAAATTTAATAAAATTGGATTTATCACTTTATTTTCTCAAATTATTTTATTTTATTCCATTCCTACTCCACTCAATTTTATTACCCGTTTAGATATTCAAAGGCATAGGTAAATTAAAAGAAATGAGTATTTTTCTAACCACTCATAAATTAAAAAGAAATGGTAAGAACTAATAAACATCAATCGTAATGTGAATATAATAGCACACAAGTACTAATATGTTCATATTGGTAAGTGACAAAGCTAATTAATGATTCTTATCAAAATGATAACATATCTTATGCTTCAAAGTAAAAATAAATATTTACTGACAAAACTCCTACTTTTTTAAAAATATTAGTTATTGCCTTCGTTAAAAAATATTATTATTAATTAATTAAACTTTTGTGATAACATCATTTGTTAGATAACTCATCCTCAAAACCTAAGTGTTAAGGAAAGAGTGCAAAAAGGATCTTATACTAACTTTGGAACCGCTCACAGAGACGATGTGTGACTGCACAGACATTAATATTCCCCCTCGAGCCCATGAGGGAAATGAGGCGACGAAAATGAGGCGAGAAGAAGTCCAGTTCACGGAGGAGTTAAGCAGCCCAAGGCCCTTGTAGTAACCGAGAAAAAATAAAATTTTAAAAAATAATAATAAAGTAATAAAATAAAATTAATTAATTAAATTAACAAGTAAAATGAATAGTATGATAAGGAAATATATATATATATATATATATATAAGTAAGTTATTATGATATATATGTAATATATATAAGTTAAAAGTATATATATATAAAGTGTACAAGCTTCTTCAAGAAGTTTTGCTTTAATTATCAAGTTAATATTATATTAATATATATATATATATATATATATATATATATATATACATATAATTGTGCAAGCTTCTCCGGGAAGCTTGCTTTGATTTTGGTGTGTTCTCTCTTTCTCTCCTACAACTCTCTCTCTCTCTCTCTTCGATTCCGGACCAATTTTACGCCGGATCGACAAACCGAACCCACCACGACGCTCCTGGCGAAATTCTCTGTGAATCTGCCGGAGCAGATCATTGGAGAAAGCAATTTTGAAATCATCCATAAGTTGAGGTAAGGTTTTTTAAGCCAAATTTGAAATTATGACAGTTGAGAAAAGTGTTATACGCATTGAAATATTAAATTTTAATACTGGGAGTTTTCATTTCCAGGGGTATTGATTGGGAACGTTGAGAATCATCCCTAAGTTGAGGTAAGACTTTTTAAACCAAATTTGACTTTGTAGTTGTTATAAAAAATGTTGTACGTATGAAAATACTGAAGTTTAATATTGGGAATTTTCGGTTTCAGGTTATTGGTCAGGAAATCTTACGGGGGTTAGACTAGATTGTTTTGGGGGCTTTCTCAATAGTCAAGTAAGGGGATAAACTAAGTTAATTTTATTTTGAGAAAATGCATGTATATATATGTAGTATCTGGTTTCAGGAAAAATAAATATATTTATATATATTATTTATATTTGGAAAATCTGTTTAGATTATGATATGTTGAATACGTGGAAAATTTGTTCAGTGGGGCATGAGTATAAAAATGTTGTGAAATATTGTTTTCTGGGAATGAGGATGATATGAATTTTTATGATGGAAAACCGGCGTACGGGCCAAGATGTTTATATATATATACATATATATATATATGTGTGTGTGTGTGTGTGATTTGCCGGCGTACGAGCCGTGCTATGTGGATATGTCTGCCGGCGTACGGGCTATGCTATGTGATTTGCCAGCGTACGGGCTGAGTTATGTGATTTTCCAGCGTACGGGTTATGCTATGTGATTTGCCAGCGTACGGGCCGAGCTTTGTGATTTGTCAGCGTACGGGCTGTGCTATGTGATTTGCCGGCGTACGGGCCGAACTATGATAAAATGTGAAATACCGGTGTACGGGCCGATGATTTTCATGATATATGTATATGTGAAAAATGATATGAATGATTTGATAATTAATGATATGAGTTATCCATGTATCACGATTTTAGTATATGTATATGATTTCAAAACCTGGTTGGCTTGGTCTAGGCTAGCACATAGACGGTATCGTTGCTATGTGTCCATGGTCTTTATGATCATAATATTTGTGTTAACGCCGTTGTATGAAATGGTGTGAGATTGGATGGTCGATGTGGTTATTTTCAAGAAGTGTGTTGTTATCGCTCCTAGTGTACGGACTAGTCTGGGTAGACCCATCGGACCTACATGTAACGACCTGCTTAATTAAATGGGTTTTATATATATACTGTGATTATCTACATGCTCTGATACCATACTGAGTTAAGTCCATCCATAAACCTAAGCAGCAAGAAGCAGGAATTGAATAAACACATCCATATACGTTATGTACAATACCAGAGTGCTAGTATGTAATCTCTAAATACACATGTATAATTGTTCCCAAAATAACCTCAACTAGTGAGGGCTACACAAAAATGCTCTCAAAAATAATACTCACTCTGCTGACAGGGCACTACAGACACCCCTCTATTTGCGAGTCTGATCTGCTCGCCTACCTGGATCACCTGAAAAATATTTCAACACTGGGATGAGCCAACGCTCAATAAAAGAAAATATGCTATTACTAGTGTGTGGCAAATGAGCTACTATATATCATGAAATCTGTTTCATATAAACATAAATAACTGAGTACAAAAGTGCAGTACAAATAATAAAGCACACCATCCCTTTTCCCTATTGCTTAACATATCAGTATTATGGTTATAATTCAAAATACTTCTAGTATATATAGTAGGATCCCTGTTTCGGTAAATCAATACATAAGTAATAGTAGCTGAAACTGTTCCCTGTGGCTATTTGTGTCATGACATGCCCCTCATGACGAGGTTGTGCAACTCGTAGGCTGGATTTACCCTAGCTAGGCAACCAGGAATAAATCACTGAACTCCGTCAGTCGACCTGCCAATCTCAACCCATATCTGGATGGGGAGCCTAACCTCTTCAAGGGCCTAGGTGGTCGACCGTACCACGCATATCTGAATAGGTGGCTGCACTCATATAGTAACATAGTATCTGTAGCAACGGTACCGTGCTCTGTAGCTGCAAGTCCAAGAGGGTCTGATATCATATAATATATTTCTATACATAACTAACTGATTTACCATGATTCTGAAGTACTGAAATAACCATGATACTGCATAACGTACTGAAATCTGAATAATTATAACATGGAACTGCATATTCGTAATACTGGAATTCGTATAATCATGGTACTGAGATTCATAAAATCATGGTACTGAAATATCGTAAAATCATGGTACTGAAATCCATAAGATCATGATATTGAAGTTCGTATAACCATAATACTGAAATTCATAAAATCAGGAAACTAAATTCGTAAAACATATGCTCGTACCATATACATAATCACAAGCCACACCATACTAAAATACATAATTTTCGTAAATAAATACATTGTATAACATTTAGAAATATCCTAACATAGCATATTTCCCTTATCTGACTTTTGGAAAGCCCCTAGGGAATACAAGCCTAACACCCGCAGGGCCTCCTACAAAACACCCTGAACCCAATATATGCTAGAACTAAATATCAGTATTTTCCTACCTACATTATTTCCTATAACTGCCATGAGGCCAAAAAGTGGCTAAAAGGGTTTACCCTGACTTTGGGATGATTTCTAACTCTGATTTCCCGACGATCCGCTCCGGTAGATGTGTAGAGAACTCCACCAGGAGCGTCATGATAGCTTCGGATCGTCGATCCGGTGACTGGTGGGGCTGAAAATGAAGAGAGAAGGGAGAGAGAGTCGTAGGAGAGAGAGACCGGCGAGAGAATGAGAATTATCCCGGTTTGCCGCATTTTATACTGCCAGACTCATCGACGAGCCACGTCACTTCGTCGACGAGCTCTTCACAAAATTCGTCGACGAGACCCTGTGTTCGTTTACGAAATTCAGCCTGCCTTGAAACCCCTCTCTGTTTGTCGACGAAATTATGAAGGCCTTTGTTGACGAAACCCTGTGTTCGTCGACGAAGCTGGGCAATTTCCTGGATTTATGATTATTTAATATTATCTCCAAAATGCAATGTCGTCGACGCACGCGGAAGTCTACGGCCTCCTTCTGTTTCTGGTTCTATTTTCTCTCCCTCTTTAATATTTAAAATGTTGTTATTCTTCGGGTCACTATACTACAGACTACTGTTTGACTTGGCAGTGGTCGGCCAACCATTGTCAGGTCCCGCCTTTGGGCCACATAACCCAGTCATATGGAGGTAATAGATGAAAACAACCAGCTAACCTACCAGGATTGTTTTTTGTTATTATTATGCTATGAGATGAGATATGCTTATGAAATGCAGTATGTTCTACCATGTTTTGATATACATATGTTTTCTCAGATTTGATAAACAGTACTGAATATGATATGTATGGTATATGTAGAACACGGTATACTCATGTTGCCACACACTAGTATCAGTTTATTTTCCCTTACTGAGAGGTGTCTCACCCCTAAATTTCATGCACTTTTCAGGAACCCCAGATAAGAGAGTGGGAAAAGTCCCGCTGAACTAGTGCTGTGTATCTGCCATTTTGAAGGGTAAGTTTTGTAGGGACAGTTAGATTTTTGGGGAATTGTCCTTAGGTTTTATTTTTAGGATGTATATATTGAGATATAGTAGTTGTAATAACTCTAGTATTGTGATGTATGATATGACGGTATGTATATGATTGTATATTTTTTGCTGCTTAGGCTTCTGTTTTGTGCTCTGATGTATCCCTGGTACCCACGGGTCCAGGTGGTCTATGATGTGCTGAGTTAGAATATGTGACGTTGATTTTATTATTATTATTTAAAAAAAAATACGTGGAAATTAAGCAGGTCATGACAGCCCTGCTCTGATACCATGTTAGAAAGCTCATCCTCAAAACCTAAGTGTTAAGGAGAGAGAGCTAAGAGGATTTTATACTGGTTTTGGAACTGCTCATAGAGATGATGTGAGACTGGACGGACATTAATATCATTTCATTATTATCTTCATAATATTAAAACAAAAATGAATAAAAGACTTAATTTTTATTATGAGAGTCTCCACGAAGGTTTGATACACATGACTGAACATCAATTTGACTAAAAATTTTAAGTGTACAAGAACTTTAGGGTCAACCCTGTGCATAAATACCCATCTTCTACTCTATATTTCCAATATGTGACAAACTCATATGAAATTTCACAGTCTTCTCACTCATGAGTTCTAACTACTCTCTCAATAGAAACATTTTTGATTATTTTGTGTCTGATTCAATTTTGCGCCCTTAAGAGAAAACCATATCCCTTGTAGGTTGCATTCCACATGTCTTTATGATGTCAAATTTATGATGTCACTAGTCTAGAATTACGAACCATTGACCTTGATACCACTTGTTAGTGTCGAGAGTTTTCGTGAGAATTTGATACATATGAGTAGACATCAACTTAACTCAAAAGATTGAGCTTATTGGGTTGTCTGCCCAACATGTTTCATATATGATATGTTACATGATTAATAATTTATTTGTAGTTGCGAGAGTGTTTAAATACTCCTTAATTTGTGAATGGGTATATTAGGCTAAGTTTACAATACAAAATGTTTGTTGTGATATTATAAATTTTACATGACATTTCAGTAGTTTATGAAACATAATTTTTAATTTTTAAATTTAAATTTCTATGAATTTGAAGAAATTTAGTATTTTTTATACATTTTTCTACAAACCTAAATTCAAAACTTGAAATTCACTAGGTATAGTATGTTAATCTTTTAGTTTGTACAATTTTTTATATAAAAAATTATTATTTACAATGATCAGGGAATTATTTAGTATCAAATTTTTATATTATATTATTTTATTTTAATTATAGCACAGAGACAAATACTTCTACTTATTTTGTTAGTTTTTAGTTTTTATTTGTAATTTAACTATTGCAACAACAACAACAACACTAGTGTATACACACATATATAAATATATATATATATATATATATATATATAACTTTCTTTTAAGTAATATTAAAATCTAAAACTGCTTTTCAAATAATAAAATAATTATTGAAGGACTAAAAAGTAATTTTAAAAATAAAATAATTAAGTAAATAATAAATAATTATAATTTGTTTTATTTTTATTACAATGTCTTTTAATCTATAATATTATTCTAAAAATATTTTGATTATTAAAAGACGAAAAATGAACATATTTTAAAAGAATATTTTAATTTTTAAAATATCAATAGAATACATTTAGCTTCACAATTTTTAATTTTAAAATTTTTATTTTTAGATTTTTGTTTACACTTTCCATTCGCTAATAAGCAGGGATATGATTAGTGGCGAAATTCAAACTTTCCGTGGCGATAATCACGCCAGTGAAGCAGAGCAAGGAAGCCAAGCCGCGAAGGAACCTCACTAACTCTCTCAAATCTTTGTTGCTCACTGGTTGAGTTAGGGTTCGTGCTTGGTTTGTTCGAATTGAAATTGAAAGAAGAAGAAGTACGAAGATGGCCATTCTCGGTGCTCATCTCAGCTGCAAGGTTTTTCATCATCTTCAACATCGAATTTTTTCAATTCCCTGGTGAGAAACCTCCCTCAGCTCAATTCGATTAAACTATTCACTAACGCTGCTTTTGGTTGCCGAAAACTTTAATTTTGGTATAAAGAGATGTAACAAATTGCTGAAAATAAACTTTTGATTTTTTATTAAAGGTTGAAGAAGAACGTTGATATTGCTTCTTTCAAAGGCATAGTCTACTGTTCTTCCGTCCCCGTAAGGTACATTCCGAAGAAGTTAAGAGAATCACAAATCTCTTCTCCGCCTTTAAGCAGCTCGGAGGAAGAGGATGCCAGTAAACATTCAGGTTCAAAGGCGTCGAGGATAGGGGTTTCACGTGGTGGCACTGGTGGTCGGAGAACAGTTCCTTCAGCGAGGATGCCTCGGAATCAAGACGGCAGTGGAAATCAAATATCCATTAATGGGTTGATGTTTGATGAAGCCAAACAAGGTATACTTCTTTAGCTCTCTTACGACTGGTTTACGACAATTCTCTAAATCACACGTTTTTTTTTTTTTTTTTCCTTCTGAACTGCTAATGTAGTGGCGTTTGCAATGCGTATGAACTGTCGCCAGTGTTGGGGATTTCAGTTATCCCTCTTGTTATTATACCTTCCATGCCTTATTTGGAATTCAGTATTGATACACCCTAAATATACCAAAATCAAATGGTCAATCTGGCATAGTGGACAATTAGGACATGACAACAATTGAGGTCATCAACATTCAAAGGCAGCTACTCAAAATGGCTCAAACGCCATAAAGGCCAGAGTAACTCATGCCTGCACCATAGACAGTTAGTGTCAACCTCATAAAGGCCAGAGCGATTCACGCCTGCGCCATAACGCGCCAATAAATGACATTACCTCTTAGGGTCAAACTCCTCTGCTATAAATAGGGACTCTGGTGGAGAGGTAAAAGTATCTCATTCTAACCCAATTTCACTGTTGCATTCAACCCCTCTAAAGCATTCCTTTACTCAGGCATCAGAGAGATTCTCGGAGACCGGAAGGTTTGTTGAAGGTTGTTGACATCTCTATTTAGCAACAGTTGGCGCCGTCTGTGGGAACGCTTCTGAGAGGTGTTCATCACACTTCCGGCCTCAATCCCTGAATCATGGCAGCAACTACCAACTCCAAATCTAACCCTGTTGTAGGCGATCAATCGCCCTAGTCCGTGCACTCTACACCCGTAGACCGTTTAGGAGTCACAAGGGGGGAGTTTCTTATCTTCCAAAGGAGAATGAAAGCCTCCTAGAAGAAGATGGAGGACATGTTCAACATGATCTTACAACAAAAGAGTCATGGAAAACATGCCCTTCAGCAACGGCTGATCGATCCTAACTTACTGGAGAAAGTAGAAGACCCGAAGGAGAGCAATGAAAAAACAAATCCCCCAAAGAAAGTGGAGGACGCAAATAGCGTGGGAGCGAATGAGCAACGATCGAATGAGTTAGAAGAGAGGATAAAAAAGTTAGATCAAATAGAAAAAATGATGAAAGAGGGATGAACTAACCCTTCTTATGGGGGAAGTTCGTTAAAATCGTCGGATCCATCATTTACCAAAGAAGTGATGGAGGTTTCACTGCCCAGCAAGTTCAAGATGCCGACTTTTGAGACGTATGAAGGCTCGATTGACCCAGTGGATCACCTGGATACCTTCAAGGTATTGATGCAGCTGCAGGGTGCACCCGATGCCATCATGTATCCCTTAAAGGTAATAGCAGGGATGGTATCGAACCTTGAAGCCTGGGTCGATCAACTCATTCTCAGAGATGGAGCAGTAGTTTACGGGCCATTTCATCAGTAGTCGAAGGATCGCCAAAACCACGACCCATCTGATGAGTCTGGTTCAAGGAGAATAGGAGACGTTGAAGAAGTTTATACACCGCTTCGTCACAGCAACCTTAGAGATCTACAACCTGGATTACGGGGTGGCATTGGCGGCCCTAACCACGGCCCTCAAACTCGAAGCTTTCCTATACTCGTTAGGGAAGAAGCCACCGACCAACATGGGGGAGCTGATGGTTAGGACACAAAAATACATCAACTTGGAAGAGGTAATGGATACAAGGAGAGACTGTGCCGAATTGAAAAGAAAAGGGATTAGAGATATTGGCGAACCTTCTAGGGCCGGGAAAAGACAGGAGAGCAGCAAACCTCAAACCAGTTCTAGAGGAGCGGGACATACTAGTAAGTTTCAATTTTATACTCCCCTAAACACACCTCGCACCAATTTGTTAATGCATATATGAGAAAAGGGATACGTTTCGTGGCTTGAACCTATGCGAATACCCTCGTATTAGAGAAATATGTCAAAGTATTGTCAATTTCACAGGTATCACGAGCATGATACCGAGTGCATTCACCTCAAAAATAAAATTGAGGCCCTGAAAAAAAGGGGGCATCTGTCAGGATTTGTGAAAAAAAGGGATCGCTGAAGAGAAGCTCGTGAGCAGAAAAAGCCCGAAGTAGAAGAGAAGGAAGAGCAAGTTGTTGGAGAGATAGCAATGATCTTCGGCGGACCCGCCAGTGGGGGAGATAGTGGGGGCGCTTGGAAGAGGTATGCCAAACAAGTACTCGTAACAGAGGAAAGGAAGTCGGATGATAAGAAACAAAAGTAAGAAGACATTATCACCTTCAACAAGAAAGATGAGGAGGGAGTGCAGTAGCCTTATGACAATGCCTTGGTAGTGTCACTACTAGTGGCCAACTACAAGGTGAGATGAGTACTGGTAGACAACGAGAGTTCAATCAACATAATATTCTGGTCGGTGCTCCAAGAGATGAAAATAGGTAAATAACGCCTAAAAGCCATCTCCACCTCGTTGGTTGGATTCGGAGGAGACGTGGTACATCCGATGGGTATGATAATGCTCCCGGTGACAATGGGGATGTCCCCGCAACAAATCACCTTGATGGCGAATTTCCTGGTAGTTGACTGGTCATCAGTTTACAATATCATAATGGGCCGCCCCTCACTCAACGCAGCTCGAGCTGTGACGTCCACTTACCACCTAAAGGTAAAATTCCCTACTCCACACGGGACGAAGATGATTAAGGGAAATCAATCAGCAGCCTAGAATTGTTATGTGATGGCATTAAAAGGCAAGAATAAGGTACGGGAGGCCCTGATTGTTGAAGATCTGGAGGTAAGGGGAGAAGGTTTGCAAATCGGCGTGATTGACGAGGATCTTATGAACATCCCCATAAACGGCGATCGGGAGAGGTGTGTCTAGATAGGAAGCCGCTTATTAGATACTCTAAAAATGGAGTTGAGTAGATTACTAAGTGAGTTTGCGGACATCTTTGCTTGGTCGGCTAATGACATGCCGGGGATTGAACCTGCAATCATGGAGCACAGGTTGCAGGTCGACCCTAGCCATAAGCCCGTTAAACAAAAGAAGAGAAGCTTTGCATTAGAGCGAATCAAGGTGATAGATGAAGAAGTGACGAAGCTAATACATGTCAAATTCGTCAGGGAAGTCAGCTATCTAGAATGAGTCAGCAATGTAGTCTTAGTAAAAAAGCCAAATGGAAAGTGGCGGACTTGTATTGACTTCACGGATTTGAATAAGGCGTGCCCGAAAGACAACTTTCCACTTCCCCGCATCGACCAACTGGTGGACTCGACATCTGGCCACGAGCTTTTGAGTTTCATGGATGCGTATTCGGGATACAACCAAATCCCAATGCACCCAGGAGACGAGGAGAAAATGTCATTCATCACAAAAAGGGGACTCTACTATTACAGGGTAATGCCATTCGGATTGAAGAATACGAGAGCAACGTACCAGCGGTTGGTAAACAGGATGTTTAAAGATCTACTCAGGAAAATGATGGAGGCATACATTGACGACATGCTTGTGAGAAGCCTGAAAGCAGAGGAGCATTGCAAAGATTTAAAGGGCACATTCGAGCTGTTGCGCAGGTATCAAATGAAATTAAACCCTTCCAAATGCGTGTTTGGTGTCTTTGTAGGAAAATTTTTGGGCTTCATGATGACACACAGGGTAATAGAAGCTAACCCAAATAAGATACAAGCGCTACTGGAGATGAAAGCCCCCCGAACAAAGAAGGAGGTCGAGGTCTTAACAGGAAGGATTGCTTCACTCAGCAGGTTTGTCTCCTACTCGGGAGATAAGAGCCTACCCTTCTTTAGGGCACTACGAAAGAAAGGAGGATTCGAATGGGGGGAGGAGCAAGATAAGGCCTTCGAACAACTCAAGCAATACCTTGGTTCCTCCCCCCCCCCCCCCCTCTTTACTAACCAAGGCGACAATAGGAAAAGACTTCTACCTATACGTGGCTTCAACTCCACATGCGGTCATCTCGGTCCTAGTTAGAGAAGAAGGAAGGTAGCATAAACCCATCTACTACACCAGCAAAGTACTGAGCAGAGCTAAGTTAAATTACACCACAGCGGAGAAGGCAGTCTTTGCAGTTATCTGTGTAGTGCGAAAGTTAAGACCATACTTTCAAGCGCATAAGATAATTGTGTTGACCAACTTACCGCTGAAACAGATTCTCCATCAGCCGGAGACCTCGGGGAGAATAATGAGATGGTCAATTGAGATAGGAGAATTCGATGTACATTACAAGCCAAAGTCTGCTATCAAAGCTCAGGTGCTGGTTGACTTCATGGTGGAACGATCCCACGAAACAACTGAAGAACCAAAGGCCTGGACACTACATGTGGATGGATCGTCTAATGCAATCGGAGGAGGAGTAGGGCTAATCCTTACGGCGCCAGACAGTTCGGAAACACTCTATGCGTTGAGGTTGGAGTTCATGGCAACTAATAATGACGCTGAATATGAAGCCTTGTTGGCAGGTCTACGCCTAGCAGAGTCCCTTGGAGTGGCTTAGATTCATGTGTTGAGCGATTCACAATTGGTGGTGGAGCAAGTGAAGGGAGAATTTGAGTCTAAGGAACAGAAAATGAAGAAACACCTAACAAAAGCGCAATAGTACATCAAAACATTCGCTCAGTTTGATATAGAGCATGTACCACGATCGGAGAACGGAAAGACTGATGCACTGACAAGATTGACCTCAGCTACAAAGCCAGATTGGAAGAGCGTCATCTACTTGGAAAGAGTTGGGAAGCCTTCCTACGAGGTCGGTGTAAACTTGACGGTGGTTGAAGCTATCGAAGGAGAATGGAGAACCCCCTTAATACAGTACCTTCGAGACGAGTTCTTACCGAATGAAAAGAAAGAGTCTATGAAGATAAGAAGGAGGGCAGTCCGATACACACTCATAAACCAAGAGTTGTACGGGCGGTTCTTGACATTGCCATACCTGCAGTGCTTAGGTACCGAAGAAGGAGAGTACGTGTTAAAGAAAATTCATGAAGGGATATGCGGAAATCACCTGGCCAGCAAGGCCTTAGCCGACAAGGCTTTGCGGTAAGGGTTCTACTGGCCCACCATGAAGAAAGATGCGCTTGAAATGGTTAAACGGTGCGATAGGTGCCATAGGTGCGCCGGAATACCACGCATGCCAACCAGTATTCTCTCCCCCTTGACGAGCCCTTGTTCCTTCGCCCAATGGGGACTAGATATCTTAGGACCGTTGCCTTAAGCCACAGAGCAAAGGAAATTTTTGTTGGTGGCTATTGATTACTTCACTTAGTGGGTAGAAGTAGAAGCCTTGACTCACATAACAGAGCGCAATATCACCAGACTCGTATGGATTTCGGTGATTTGCAGGTTCGGCATCCCATGGGCTATAGTAACATACCATGAAAGACAGTTCGACAACGAGCGCTTCAAGAAATTTTGTGTCGACCTGGGTATAAAACTTCTTCTATTTGCATCTGTCGCACATCTGCAAAGCAACAGCCAGGTGGAGAATATGAATCGAACAATACTACACGGTTTAAGAACACGACTCGAAACTTCACAAGGTAGATGAGTGGAAAAGCTCCCGTCAATAATTTGGGCATACCACACAACCCAACGAGTAGCCACGGGAGAAACCCCTTTTATGCTGGCCTTTGGAGTAGAGACAGTCATTCCTGCTGAGGTCGGAATAACAATGAAGAACTGAGAGCAGAATTAGATCTCCTAGAAGAAAGACAGGACCAAGCACAGTTGAGAGTCGCGGCGTACCAACAAAAAGTGGCTGTATTACAATGCTTGAGTTAAGGCACGAACATTCAACCCAAGAGATTTGGTTCTCAGGAAGGTGCGAAACAACCTGATAGAGTCGGTATCAAACAAGTTGAAGTCCAATTGGGAGGGACCATACCAAGTCGCGTCAGAAGTGTACTATCAAAGATATAATAAGACGACAAGCTGATCTCTCTGATCATCAGCTTTATTCCCTTCCTCGATCTCAATCTCCTCAGTCTCGTCCATCTCCTCCCCCGATTCTGGGCTTTCATTGCAGTAATCATATGAGCACATGCCAACCAAAGAAAGGTCAGGATGCATCGTCTTGACCTGCTATCGGCACCTCCGAAAGCCTTCGCGGTAAGTCTTGGCAGTATCAAGTATGAACTTCTTGGAGTTCCAGTACTCCGAAATAGCAACAGGGGTTTCTTCACGACGAATTCTCGCTATCTCCTCTTGATGAGCCCTCTCGCAGCGTTCAGCATCTGCTCAGGCTTTCATGCAACTCGTTCTGGGTAACAACATATTTCTCCTTGGCATCCAGGGTCTGCCGATACATCTCAACCACCTTCTCCTTTTGAGCCAAAGCCATGGTCGCCATCTGTAAGCAAGATCAACAAGAGTTGAGAGCACCGAAAGCAAAGTCATGGACAAGACTAACAAGGGTACCTGGTAGGAAGTATGTCGCATTGTTGCGGACAAATGATCCGAAAGCAACATCTTAGCCTCCACAAGGTCCTCCACACGTACCGCACGGCGCAGAGTAGGACTAGTAAGAGTAGGCTCGTGAAAAATGGGGCCCGATGCAGGAGTAGGCACGGTCGGGTCCATTGGAGGTAAGGGCTCATTGTCCACTGTAGGGGCATCCTGCATTTGAGAAGAGTCGCCTTCAAAATCTCTTTTCTTCGTTTTCTTACTTGACCTCTGCTTCTTCGCCTCCACCATGACCGCCTCATATTCGTTAAAGTTCATATCTGCAAGAGGGAAGAGGAAGAAGTGAGAAAACATAGCATAACGCAAATATGAGCACGTACACCATAAAACAGGAAAGGCAACTACTCGGAGAGATGCGACTAAGCCCTTATTGCACAAGGACCCGTTCCTTGAGCAGTTCGTTGTCTGGGGCAATCCCCTGCCGACTACGATCTCGCAGGTCCTTAAGAATGACCTGCTGTGACGGGGAAAGAGTAGGAGCCAAGTGCCGTAGCCGAGCTGAAACAAAGAGAAAAATTAGAGATAAACATACAGACACCTAACATAACCCAGGCACGCGCAGAAAAAATAAAAGACAGAGAAAGGAACATCACCATCAAAAGGAGTAACCCTGACGCGGGGCCCATGATAGTTTAGCTCCCTAGAAGCAAAGAAGAATCGGAACTTCCGCTCGTGAATGGAAGAAGTACCGAGAGTAAATAGTTTATACTCGGGAAGGGAGTTGAAGTAGTACAGTTCCTTCTCTATGGAGTTCGTCCTCATCTGAAAGCAACTCCGAAATAGAGGCACTGTGAGCTGGTAACCTTGTTTTAGGAGGAGGACGGCGAACGACACCAACGATAAGTATGAATTGGGGACAAACTATGAGGGAGCTATGTTATAAAATCAGAGCACGTTCGAGAAGAAAGGATGAAAGGGCAGCCGAAGACCTAGATCCAGGAAGTCAGTGTATAAATAGATCTCATTGGGCCCCAGCTCTAGAGTAGACTCGGAGCTATTAGGCAACCTAGTATGAATATCATCAGGAATAGCGAATAAGCGATTAACATTACGCATATCTTCCACGGAAAGGTAACACCGGACAATCCGTACGGTAACAGGAGGCTTAGACTAAGCTCTTGAGGGCTTCCTGAGAATCAAGATCTAAAGGCAAGCAGAACAAACAACTTACACCACTCAACGATTTGGATCAACAACGCCTATTTTCTACAAGTTTGCTATAAACACAATTGAAAGAAAGGAAGAACACAAAGAACAATACAAAGAACACCAAGAACAAGCGAAGAACAAAGCAAAACTTAACATACAAATGCCAAACAAAAAGCAACGAAAGACACAAAGAGAAAGGCGTAGGAAAAGCGTACCTAGCGGAGAGCCTCTCGAGCGGGACAAGGAGCGAATGAGCAAATGAACTTCTTTTATAAAGGAAAGCTCGCTCAAATCTTGAGAAACCGCGCATCCAGAGAAGGCAGGAAGGTATTAATTAATTCACATTTCCAAGGAAAAATGCCAAGTCCTCGTATGAGCACACTGCCCAAGAAAGATACACATATCATGCCAGACGCGGAAGCTGACCAGACACGTGCCAATAAACTCTCACGTGACTCGCGTCCCAACTAGAGGGGACACCCAATTGACATGACCTCGAGTCCCAAGACGCCTCAGATTCCTTAGGTATAGCGCAAATAACAAGAAATTTTGATTCCCTGCAGGTGCAATCATGAAGGACCTCGAAAATCTACAAAATCGGCCCAACTGACGAGGAAAGCTCGTGAGGCCAGAAAAATGCCCAGCAAATGAGCACAAATCATTAGGCAAATTCAACCAAATTGACGAGCAAGGCTCGTGAAGCCATGCCCAGCAAATGAGCACAACTCATTAGGCAAATTTGGCCAAACTGACGAGCAAACTCGTGAAGCCATGCCTAACAAATGAGCATAGCCCATTAGGCAAATTCGGCTCAACTAACGAACAAGGCTTGTGAGGCCATGCCCAGCAAATGAGCATAGCTCATTAGGCAAATTTGGCTCAACTAACGAGCAAAGCTTGTGAAGCCATGCCTAGCAAATGAGCACGGCTCATTAGGCAAATCGGTCCAACTAACAAGCGAAGCACATGAGGCAAGAAGAATTGCCTTGAAGAGCAGTTCAGCAGAAAATGCCCATGAAGAGCAGTTCAACAAAAATAGTTTAGAAGGAGTTGCCTTGATGAGCAGCTCGGCAGAAAATGCCCACGAAAAGTTGTTCGGCAAAACAACTCATCAAGAATTGCCTTGAAGAGCAGCTCGACAGAAAATGCCCACGAAGAGCAGCTCGGCAAAACAGTTGGGTAAGAATTGCCTTGAAGAGCAACTCGACAGAAAATGCCCATGAAGAGCAGCTCGACAGAAGTTGCCTTGACGAGCAACTCGACAGAAAATGCCCACGAAGAGCTGCTCAGCGAGAATTCCCTTGAAGAGCAGCTCGGCAGAAAACAACCACGAAAAGCTGCTCTGCAAAAACAGCTCGACAAGAATTTCCCTGAAGAGCAGCTCAACAGAAAATGTCCACGAAGAGAAGTTCGGCAAAACAGCTCGGCAAGAATTGCCTTGAAGAGCAGCTCAACAGAAAATGCCCATGAAGAGCAACTCGGCAAAAATAGTTCGACAAAAGTTGCCTTGACGAGCAGCTCGGCAGAAAAGGCCGACGAAGAGTTGTTCGGAAAAACAGCTCGCCAAGAATTTCCTTGAAGAGCAGTTTGGCAAAAACAGTTCAGTAAGAATTACCACGAAGAGCGGCTCGGCAGAAGTTGCCCACGAAGAGAAGTTTGGCAAAAACAGCTCGGCAAGAATCGCCTTGAAGAGTGACTCGGTAGAAGTCGCCCACGAAGAGCAGCTCGGCAGAAGTTGCCTTGACGAGCAATTCTTCAGAAAATGCCCAGGAAGAGCTGCTCGGTAAAAATAGCTCGATAAGAACAGTTCGGCGAGAATAGCTTGATAAAAGCAGCTTGACAAGAATAATTCGGCAAGAATAGTTCGACAAAAAAAATTAGGCAAAAATGGCTCAGCAAGGGTAGCTCGGCAAGAATTGCCCACGAAGAGCAAGGTAAAATAATAATAGTATATATATATATATATATATATATATATATATATATATATATATATATATATATATTTCAAATTCTAGAAGCAAGCTCCACCAATTTAAAACTGAAGGGGGGGCAACTGATACACCCTTAATATACCAAAATCAAATGGTCGATCTGGCATAGGGGACAATTAGGACGCGACAACAATCAAGGTCATCGACGCTCGAACGTAGCTACTCAGAATGGGTCAAATGCCATAAAAGCCAAAGTAACTCACGCCCGTGCCATAAATAGCTGGTGTCAACCTCATAAAGGCTAGAGCGATTCATGCCTGCGCCATAACTCGCCAATAAATGGCATTACCTCCTGGTCATACTCCTCAGCTATAAATAGGGACTCAGGTGGAGAGGCAGAGGTATATCATTCTAACCCAATTTTACTGTTGCATTCAACCCCTCTAAAGCATTCCCTTACTTAAGCATCGGAGAGATCCCCCGGAGTACACCCCGGGTCCTCCAAGCCACCTTCATTTTCATCCTTTTCAGGTGATCGGAGATCGGAAGGTTTGTTGGAGGTCCTTGACATCTCTATTCCGCAACAAGTATGGTAATGAGTGGGATTAGAAATCTTGGTCTAGTTTGTCCCATTCCCAATGATTTTTCTCTTAGTTATGTGTTTGGAATTTGGATCATTTAAGTAGGAATAAGATATTAGTACATAACTCAAGGAGAATATTACCATTTTTGAGGCATAAAAACTCATTTTTCCACCGGGAATTTGGATTTCCACTCCCCTTCCCCCTTTTTCTTCCAATTTAGAATTTCGGGAATTGCGCTCTGGGTGTAGTATTGTCCTTTCTGGGCTTGATTCCCAGCGCAGAAGCCCCAAAATGCATAATTTATTCCCATATTGGGTGCATTCCTAACCACGTTGATTGATTCACACATGCCAAGTGTGGTCTTAGGGGTTACTTGGTTTATAGATTTGGTAGAAATAGCTTTAGGAAGATTGATGACACTTGATTGCTTGGTGAGATTTTGTACATAGTTAGCTACCCCTTCTCTCTCTCTCTCTCTCTCTCTCTCTGCGATTGCATATTATAGATATGGATGAACTCTTATGGTTATCCGGTTATCCCTGCACATCTAATTTGTAGTTTTTGTCTCAGAACTAATCAATTTTAGTTAAAACCATCTCTATGTGTGAGTAAAAATTTGGAATGATTTGCTCAGAAACTTTGACATTTTCAAAGTTGGAAGAAGAAATTGAAGTGGGGGACATAGACCGTGAAATCATGGAAGACCTTGAGGCGTTTGTTGAGGGAAATGAGATTCATGAAGAGAACGATCACCATAAACGGAATGTTCCACAAGCCAGTAAAACTGCAATGGATGCCGAGAAGTTGGCAATTGAATTGCTAGCGACAAGGTTGGAATTTGATCTTTAGTGGATTCACACCTTTGGTTTGCCATTTGGTGTACTTGAATATTTTTTCCAATGTTTAGTTTTACTCCTGCTGCATATTTCAGTCTTCAACTGGGGAGAAATTCAAATTTTAACATGGGTTTGTGCAATATTCCCGTATTACCTCTTATTGGCTTAGCTTCTTTTTATGGCCTTAATCTTGCATCAGCTTCCATGAATTATTTTGACTCTGAATGGATGCTAGAAGCTACTCATGAAAAAATAAAATACTTAGCTGTTAAGTAATTGCCTTCAACTCATATCTTGTTTTTATGTCCTACAAATGTAAATCCTTTGCTTGCTACAACAAGGGCGAGGATAAGACAGGTCATTGGGTGGGGAGAAAGAAAGCCATCGGAGATTAAATGTTGGAAAGAGAGTGTAGGAGACAAAGAGATTATTGAACAAAAGGAGAAACACAATTTAAGTGAAAAACTAAATGAGGGAAGAGGCATTGCACAACAAAAGTTTAAAATTATAAAAATCTGTAAATTGTAAAAATGGTGTCAATAGTTAAATACTTTTAAGAAAGGAAGCATTACCAGTACATCACTTGCTCCCAAATCACATGTACTTAGTAATGTTCTCAATCTCTAGCATGAAAGTTTGAATTGTGTGCTCACTAAATCACTATTGATTCAATAAATTGGGGAAAAGCAATTAAAAAAAAAATGGCCAACTGAGAATCATACGGATGAATTCGAAAAGGCAACAACTGTTCAAAAATGGCACAAAACACCAGAAGCAAAAGAAGCTCCAAGCCTCCAACCATTTAAAATGGTTTAAGAAAGTTAATGGGCTTTGATTGTTCAGAAATGAAGAAGCTAGAAAGTCATTATAGGATACAATAGGTATTAATAATATAACTCCAAATAATGTTTAGAAGGGTATTATTGGTACTATAAAATTTGTTACATTAGTGCTACCAGAAAATAGGCTTTATGCTTTTAGGAGTAGTATATAGTTATTTCTTTGGAGCAGCTAAAAATACCGCGCGCCCCCCCCCCCCCCCATTTTTAAACACCAAAAGATGACATAAAAATTCAATACTTTAGGTTGTGAGCTTGTCATTGCCCACAAGTTGGAATTTGAAATTCAACTCTTAACTCCCTAGTTCTCCTAATCTGAAATTGACTTTAATTTGATTACCTTGAATAAAATGTTAGGGGGGTTTGCTTTTGTAGATGCTAAAATGTATTAAAACATAAGCAAAAGCCAAACTTTAGGCTTTTGCTAAAAATTTTCTAATCCTTTATTATCAATTTATCATCATCATCATCTTGTTGCTGAACGGTTTTGTAGCACAACAGTTTATGACATTCCTTTTGTGTGCTGCTTCAATTTGCTATTTACAGAATCCTTGTCTGAGGCATGCTTTATTCTCTGCAGAGCATTTACAGTGGTTGAACTGCGTAAAAAACTGCAAGGAAAGAAGTTTCCTATTGACATCATTGATGAAGTTATTAACGATTTTAAGAGCAGGTGCGCTACTAGTTTCAACCAGCTTAAGCAAGATGAGTTGCATGAGATGGGAGGTCACTTTTTGACTGCCTTTTGGGTACTTCTTGTATTCCAACATATTTATTGAGCTCGTGTGCATGCATATCCCATAGGATTCCTATGCTAGGAACTAGGATGGACTTGAATTCCCTAATTTAAAAGTTTATGGTTTTAATTGCACCAACTTTCTTTTGGTCACTTTTGATCTTCTAGAGAAATGTAAAACATAGTTTTAAAACCTGTATTTAACCGGAGCGGCCAGTTGGACTGGATCGGGCTAGAACGAATCACTTTTCTGGTCCAGGTTATGTCACTAAACTGGAAAAATGCACTGAACTGGAGTCAACTGGGCCAGACTCGGGCAACTTAGCCTAACCCGGCTGGACTTCTGAGCTGAGGGTGTTGACCTGGGCTCTTATAAAAATGATAAATTTGTTGCTGGTATTCTGCTAGGGGTGGGACGTGAACAAAGAAACTCCTACAAGGTGACTTTTTCTCAACAGATAATATACATAGTAAAGTTATGTCACATCCATAACCAACTTAATGAAATCAAATTCTTCTGTTTTTGCTTTTGAACAGTTGTTTGACTCTTAATGCAGAATTGCATATAAAAATAATATAACAAATTTCAAGAATATACTATAAAATAGAAAACTAGAAATTTTTTGAAATTATTTTTAGGAAATATTCTTCATTGTAATTGACTTATAGGTGATATTTTTGTAATATTGTCCTGGATGAGTGCAATATTATCATTGTAATATGTTATTAAAGGCCACATATTTGTAAAATTGTTCCTATGAGTATTATCATTGATATATATATATATTACATCACCAGCTCGACCAATGGTTGACCCACCAATCCGATGACAGACCCAGTTTTAGAGGGAATCACTCCCTATCACCGTTTCATGATAGATTTTCATAGTAAATAAGGTTCAAAAACTAGAACATGGAGTGAGAGAGGGGGGGGGGGGGCAGTTGGAGGTGCTAGAGAAGGCTACTGTCCCATACTCGGGAGGGAAGTACATGTTGCATTTTCTATGCCCATTCACATTTATTATTCAAGGTACTGAAATGATTTGTTTGTAAAATTGATACGATATAAACTACATTTGCATGACTTGTTGGAATTTTTACCTTTTTATTTTATTCTAGGGGTTTGATCAATGACGGCTTGTATGCGGAAACATATTCTCGGTCTAGATGGTCTTCCTCTAGCTGGGGACCAAGGCGGATCAAGCAAGTAAGATGTCCTCTCTGAGAATTATTGTTCTGATAGAGGTATTACTGCACGATTGTGCTGCTTAAGAAATGTTGTTACTTTCACAGCCATTGGTTTAGAATTCCCTTCCCATGCTGATGGATTTTTATTAGTTGTAGATTACTATTTACTTTCTTAATCTAATCCTATCTAGTAGGGGACAAGGGTTAACTTATGGTCAATTGATTTGAGATTACGTGGTATGGAAGGTAAATTGTTAACAAAATCCCTGACCCTGCGGTGAAGCCAGGATTCAAGTGAAAGTGAGCTAATATAATAGAGCCTGTTGGGAGAATCATTAAAAAACTGATTTGATGCTCTTGGCTTTTGTTTTTGTGTGCTCTTCTTCTATTTAGTTGCTCTTACGATCAGGGGAAGATTTATGATGATTACAAATGTTTGTGAACTGATTGTGGGCTTTATTGCTGGACCAGGCACTCATGAAGAAGGGGATTAGTGAAGTTGATGTAGAGAAGGCGGTAACGGTGGTTTTCAGGGATGGAGAATCTAGTGGAGATCAAGAGTCTGGATTTGGCCTGTCAAAGCTTTCGATGGATCATCTATTTGTTCAGGCCTCAAAGCAATGGTTACGGGGTAAGGATGCAGCACTTGAAATGCGAAAATCTAGGATAATTAGGTGGCTTCAGTATCGTGGGTTCAACTGGGGTGTTATTAGCTTCATATTAAGGAGGTTAGAATCTCAGTATCCTCCCCAAAGCAAGTTAGGATGATCTCTCACTTGTATGTATGCTGTTGAAGAAACAAGTCATTTGTGAATCCAGATGATAGTTTGGAAAATTATGTTAATCTTTTCCCCATGTTAAATATCTTTAGCTGAGGAATTTAAATTAGATTTGTTTGGCCTTCAGCTGCCAAGCTGCTGCTTCTTGTGTTCTTCTCTGCTATCCATGTACAGTTAAGTGTACTACCACTGGCATATTTTTCTGAAAGGCCACTTATGTTTTCATGTAATCCAAATAAAATTATCAATGAGCACTCACCATTTGTGATGTTGTTTTTAGGAACATGGATTTTAGACTTTGGATTAAAATTCTTGTACTAGTTTTAATAGAACCCAGTATAATTTTGTATTGGATTTTGTTGAATTTCAAACTCCTTAACGCAATTAACATCTACCCACTCTACAGCAAGCATATTATTGTTTGGAACTATATCTAGCTGCAAATGCAGATGTACATGTCCGGGATTCAGAGTTTGATGACTGCGATCAATCCATAGGTTAATTTATTTGTCTTCCCAGTTAGATCGATTTAATAACTTTACCACATTAGTCATCGACTGGAGCTCTTTTTAAAAAGAAAAGAAAAGAAAAGAAATGAAAATCAATTTAGACATTCTCAACATGTGCTTTTGGCAACCCAATACAGGCGTACAGCATCTGGGCTAGCTGCAATAGACCCATCAAGTGGCTGGGGGGTCTCAGCTGCCTCTGGGGCTGGGGGGTGCAAATGGTCATGTTGGGCGCCATGTGGTCCTGCCAAGGACGCTTAAGGACTCTCTCTTAGTGCATTTTTTAGGGCTGCTTCACAGTTGTAAAGTCTCTCTCTGGACAGCACATGGACATGTGCTGTGAGGAGCTTAGGACCACGTGACCTTCGCTGGAAAGACTGCCCACCCCCCAAATGACCAAGCCAAACCCAAAGGGCAAAGCCAGAAGGAATTTTTTTTTTTCAAAGATTAAAAAAATGAGATGTTAGGGAATCCATATTGCTTGCAATAAATTCTAATTACATAAACCCAAAAGAACCAATCATTATTCCAGCTTCTACATGCTCTTACAGTCTTGAGCAATCCCAATTCCCAAGATGACAACCTCACTGCCGTATATAATTAAATTTCAGACCTTCCTCCCTATTTGAAATGCATGTGTAGTTTCAACACAACATGTTTAATTAAAAATTATGTCAATAGACTAATTATTTTGGTCTACAAGAATCATATATACAACCAAATACTCTATCCTTAAAAATAAAAAACAAAAACAAAGGAACAAGCAAACAATCAAACAAACGAAAGTTACAATAAGCCTTCTCCTTCATCATTGGATTCTCTGAGAACACAGCCATAATCTAACCCATTTCCCCATCAAATTGATTCATTAGAGAAAGCGTAGGAACAATTAGAAGACCCGTGAAGAATCATTTTTCGATCCGGCGTCGGCGATGACAACAGAGTTGTCGTCGTCGTTGACAAAGCATGAGCACCCTTCGATAGATCCTCCAACCTTAAGGCATCCACATGTCGAATCTCTTGAAGCATCGCAACCACGTCGTTCATGGTGGGACGGTCGTGGGGTTGGGTGCTGATGCAGAGGAATGAAACAGCCAGCGTTTGGAGCATTTCATGGGCTTGCGGGTCGGGCCTTCCCTTTAGCTTTGGATCTAGAATGTCAACTGGGTCGAGCCTACTAGTCAAATGGGTACGGACCCATTGGACCAAGTGTGCTCCACCAGGCAGGGTTGGGTCCAACGGGTGCCTACCCGTCAACACCTCCAATAGAACCACTCCGAAGCTATATACGTCACTCTTTTCCGTGATGGGTTGCATCGAGGCATGCTCTGATTAAAACATTTCAAAATGAAAAAAATATAATAAATAAGTTAATTAGTAATACCCACTGTGCAAACTGATTACAACTAAAAAATAATTCGAATCAAATCAAACTAAACCAAATTTTTTAATTGATTTGGATCAATTTGACTGGCAATTATAAGATATTTTACTCGTGCATCTTGTCCTCTCTTTCATTTTTTTTTTTTCCAAAAGGATTGGATCTCTGGCATCTAATGCGGAGTTGGAATATCAATCACTACATTACAAATTTTTAATTATCTATAATCTTGTGTTATAAAAATGTATAAAATTCCATGGCATATAATTTTTTTTTTTTAAATTTGTGTGATGAGGTCACATATATTATTTAACATGTTTGCTAAATATATTGTCCCACCCATCAATAGTTGTAAAAAAAAAACATGATATTCTAGTTTTAAAATTTTTTTTATAAAAATTTAAAGATATTTTTTAGTATTTAAAAAATTTTCTACATAAATTTTAAATGAAAATTAAGACAATGTTTTTTTTAATAAATTTTTTAAAAATAGAAAATAAATTATAGGCCATTAATATAGGTAAGAACGTATTATATATCAGTGAATAAAGCTTATTTAGTTTTTTTTTTTTGTGGCAAAATGGCAGATTTAGATTTGGTTTAACTTTCTACACACATCAAATTGATCAATGCAAGTCTAAAAACCAACCAAATCAAATTGATCTAAACCAATTAAGGGAGAAAATTCCAATTCATGAACATAATGGAAAAAAAAAAAAAAAAAAAACACAAGAAGATTGAAAGGAGAAGAAACAGCAAAATTACCAGGAGCCATGTAGCCATAGGAACCGGCAAGCCTGGGTTTCTGATTCCCATTGTCTTTGGAACAATCATGATCACCACCATCGCCGCCGTGCACGAGCCTCGCAAGCCCAAAATCCGCAAGGTAAGCTTCAAAATTCGAACCCAAAAGCACGTTCATCGCTTTTACATCCCCATGTAAGATCGGCGGCACGCAGTCATGGTGCAAGTATGCCAGCGCATGCGCCACCCCCAGGACGACATCGTACCTCGTCTCCCACTCCGCCCCTCCTCCCTTCCCGGCGCCGCCTCCGTGAAGTAGCGAGCTCAGGCTCCCTCTCGGCAGGTAGTCGTAGAACAGAAGTCTCAGAGCTCCGTTCGATCCAAATCCCAAAAGACGCACAATATTCTTGTGACGAATCGAACCCAGAGTCTTAATTTCGGATGCGAATGCTCCCGATGAATCTTCGGAGCCCCACATTTTCTTCACCGCCAGAACCGTTTCGGAATCGCCATTTCGGATTTCGACTCTGTACACGACGCCGGAGCTTCCTGTGCCGATCACATTCGCCGACGTGAGATTCTGGACGACGTCGTCGATGTAAATCTCCGTTTTCTGATAAAAAGTCATTTCCCAAGCGTTCTCGAAATTGTTTTGCTTGTGATTACGGGCGCGAAGCAACATGCAAATTGAGAGGAGTACTAGTACTGCGCTGGCGCAAAGGAGGAGAGACATAATCGTTGCTAGTTTCGCCGCTGATTTGGGGCGGCCGGCGGGAGGAAGAACGCCGTTTCCGGAAATGGAGAGGGCTGGGTTTCCGGCGATGTCGCTGGCCGGGAGGTTTCGGAAGAATGGGGTGTTGGGCAATTCACCGGAGAATTCGTTGAAGGAGACGTTGAGGGATACGAGGTTTTGGAGGCCGGCGAGAGGGTTTAAGTTTCCGGCGAGCTTGTTGCGGGAAAGGTCGAGGACTCCCAGCTTGGTGAGGCCGGAGAAATGTGGTGGGATCTCGCCGGAAAGTCGGTTGCAGCTTAAATTGAGGGAAATTTCCAGCTCCGGAAGTTGACCAAGCTGGCTCGGTATTTCGCCGGAGAAGCCATTATTCCCGAGGTCCAACAGTGTTAGTTTATTGCAGGCCACGATCTCCGTCGGGATTCTGCCGGAAAGTTGATTCCCTCCAAGAATAAGTTTGGATAATTCAACCAATAATCCAATGCCAGCACCCTTCAACGGTCCTGAAAGCCTATTTTCCGAAATATCCAGAACCTGGACTCTCGCCGGCAGCATCTCCGGCAGAGGACCCGTGAACCCATTTGAGCGGAGAGCGAGAAACTCCAAGTTTTCACATCTGGATATTAACGGAGGAATTTCTCCAACGAAATGGTTGTTGCTCATATCGAGAAAATTCAAACTCTTCAAATTTCCAATTTCCGATGGAATATTCCCGGCCAATCTGTTGTCGTTTAATCGGAGTCTGTACAAATTTGTGCAGTTCCCTATATCCGGCGGTACAAAACCGGATAAATTGTTGGAAAGCAAGAGCAGTTTGGTTAGATTTTGCAACCCAAAGATTTGTTTTGGAATTGAACCAGAAAGGTTGTTATAAGAGAGGTCAATTGCCTGAAGATCCTGGCACTGGGAAAGACTTCCCGGAATGTTTCCTGTCAGCTTATTCTTCCACGCAAAGAATAGAACCAAGCTCATTAAATTGCCGATAAGATTGGGAATTTCGCCAGAGAGATTGTTGTTGTCGACTTCCAGATGCGTGAGAGCTGTGCAATTCGAGATTTCCGAAGGTATGCTACCGGATAACTGGTTAATGCTCAGCTGAAGTTGTTGAAGCTTTGAGAGGTCTCCGAAAGTCCCTGGAATGCTTCCCGTCAAGAGATTGTCCGATAAGTCCAGGATTGTGAGCTCTCTGCAGCTTCCGAGCTCGGCTGGGATTGTACCCACTAAGCTGTTCTGCCATAAAAGTAGGCTCTGGAGGTTCCCGAGCTCCCCAATTCTCCGGGGGATGGAACCTGAAATAGAATTCTGATACAAGTACAGGTTCTGTAACTCACTGCAGTTTCCAATTTCTTCTGGGATAGGACCTGACAAGAGAGATGTATAAATGGCTATGGTTTGAATTCTTTGCAGCATCCCAATTGAGGATGGAAGGTGTCCGGAAATGCTGGTTTCAGCAAGGCCTAACATGGCTAAGTTGGTGCAATTTCCAATCTCCAAAGGCAGTTCACCCTTTAGATTTTTATTCCCCCCTGCCCGGAAAATCTCTAGCTTGTTCAACAATCCAATACTCTTTGGAATTTCGCCGGAGAGTTGATTGTCATAGACAGTCAGATACCTGAGACTGGAAAGGTTTCCAATGTCGGATGGGATTTCGCCTTGGAGCAAGTTCATATGGAGAGATAAGCTCTGCAGTTTGCTTAGCCTGCATATTTCCAATGGGATTTCGCCGCTGAGAGAATTATCGCTGAGATCGAGGAAACCAAGCTCGCGATATTCTCCCAGTTCCTTTGGAATTGTGCCAGTGAGATTTGCTGATGAAAGGATAAGGGTCTTCAAGGACTTGAGAGGTTGAAAGTTTGAAGGCAGTGTCCCTTGCAAATTTACTGATTTCAAGCTTATCTGAACCACTTGACCATTGGAGTTGCAGCGGATCCCAAGCCAGTTGCATGGACTTAAGGCTGAAGGATCCCATGACCCCAGTGCATCTGTGGAGCTGTTTAAGCTGTTCTTCCATGCTAAAAGGGCTTGGCCCTGCTCATCAATGGAGAAGCAAACAGAGAAGAAAAGAGGGTTTATTGAGAGGAGGAGGAGGAGGAGGAAGGAGAAGATATTGGAAGAAAGCAAGAGGTTCCTTAGCGTTGCAGGCATTGCTGAGAGCAGAGAACAGGTGATCTGTTTTGGGATTGTAGAGGGGGGAACCCCATGTTTTGTTTATAGAAGAAAGCAGAAGATCTGGATCCAAGAGCTCCTTCCTTTTCTATTATTATTGTATCTGGTATTGTTGTTTAGTTGATAGATGGGGTGATGCAGATGGGTTTTTGGATTATTTATGTAAATGGGTTTTGTTTTTTTTAAATGGGCTATTTTTTCTACTGTCAACTTAGTGAACAGGTGGGCTGTTTCTGTATTTTGCTGTCAAAAAAGGTCTGAATTTGTAATTTTGTGTGCATAGCTTGGATAGCTTTTTTACCAAGAGTAATTGTCACAAACAGCAATGGTGATGGTGAATGGCGTCTGTGCTGAGTTAAGACAAATTTCATCTTTTTATTGTTTCACTTTGAGAGTTCTTCTGCAACGTTTCTCCTTTTCATGTCAATAATTAGTTCTCCATATGTTCCTCTTCCAGGGTTGAAAGATATGTAACTTTTCCTCCAATTCGTGTTTCGGTTAAGGAGCAATAGGACTCTTAAAATGAACGGTATTGTTGGTCTTATTCCTTATCTCAGCTATGTGGTTCTGTTGATGGACCATCTCCTAGACAAGGATGGCTTAATAATCAAACCAACCAAACAAAACCACCCTTTGGTTTCTCTCAATCAGTGGATTTGCATTATCATTTTTGCTCTTAATCATATGCTCGATGGTCCACTCGATCAAATCGTCACATGTGATAACTCCCTGTGCTTCGGTATCTTCCTGAACAAAAGGTACATGCTTCCTCCATGGATCAAGAATTTTCGAATTTTGGGCCAGACAGGTAGAATTTTCAGTAACTTTTCAATGTACTGAGGAGCTAAGTATCTGCGCTAATGAGCTAAGGAGTAGTACACTCCTGCATAAAATTTTGGGGAAGCAAGGACAAAATTTAAATTTGAAGAGAAGAGGATAAAGCTTAGGCAAAACAGATAGGGAAATTTGGCTTTTTTCTGTAGTGGGTTGTGATTGAGATTAAGAAAATGTGAATACGAGTTTTCTTTACTGCGAGAACAGTTGAGAGTTCCTGAGATCTGGGTAAGTTGTTCTGTAGAAGTACAATGTATATATAATAATATTTAAAAGCAGTGATGGAGATCTACTTTGGTTTGTTTATAAATGGAGTGTGCGCATTAGGAATCTGATGCAGCAGTGATGTGCACATGGAAGTGAGGAATAACTGAAAAAATAAGGTCTATGAACTGCAAATCTGGACATGCTGTCTGAGCAGCCTTTACTGTAAAAGATTAAACTAAATAGAGAAATGGCGCACTGACTTGGGTGGGAAGGGACAAAAGCACACCAAGTTAGCTTTACAATATTTACTTATTCACAAATTGGAACCTACTGATCAATAATGAAAAAAAACAGAGAAGTTCATGTAAAAATATTGGATTATGGATCTGCCCTAGTATTAGCACGGCTCAATCGTCCGGTTCACGGGCCTTACCTTGCGTTGAAAATTAATACTGATGAATTTTCCACATAATGTTTTCCCTTTTCTCTTGTTTGTTTCATAAGAAAATACAGCAGGATAGGAATTGCACCCATGTGAAATTGACTGTGTCTTTGTTGTGATTCATCATTTTGGACAGAACTGTTTAAACAAGTTCCCCTTGGACTTCATTTGGAAATAAAAAATCTATAATGGATGAATGATTGGACTCACACAGGGGATTTTACTTGTGAAGTGATTGTTGTGCTGAAGAGAAAGTCCTCTGCATGTGGTTTTGAATATAATTTCCACTTGGAAACAGAGGATTTATTTTAAAAATCTGCCTATCTCGGCTGTTGCATTTGTGAAAAGTAAGGGAACTAAATTATTGCAACTCATGTGCAAATCTAAAGCAATTCTTGAACAAAATTTTCAATGGCTTGAAAGTATTGAAATCGCAACTGTTTAAGATGTACCATTTTCAAATTAGGGAAAACATTGTAGCCATTAAGACAAGAGCACCGGAGGCAATTTGTAATTGAACGGTTGATGTTATGATAACACTTTGAATAAATAATATAGGAGAGGTTGCAAATGACAAACCCACGTAAGGTAGCTGTAATGACATTTATAAACCAGCAGGATACAGAGAAGTTTACTGCAAAAAGTAGCTTTTAACTTTTAAACGAAGCTTGCATGCTCATTACTATTGATCCAAGAAAGTATGAGGCCTACAATGTACGTACAAGAATCTCAGAAAAAGCTCGTAATATGGGCAATTTATATACGAGACAAAAGTTTGTTTATTCCAAACTTCTAAATTTGACTGAATTGATAATTTGTTTACCAACTTTTATTACTTCTTGCTAACTTTTCATCTTACCACAATTTTCATTCATGTTGAATCCTAATCGGTATTTTACAATGTGTTAAAAGTAATCTTATTTTAAGATTTTTGGGTTATTTATCATTATATTTTTTCTTAAAATTTAAAGTAGTACTAAAATTTTTAAAAATTTAGGAAGGTAAATAGCCTTATAGGAAATAGATTAATCATGAATTTCATGATCAAGACCATCCATTGTAGAGACCGGAAAATTGAACTAATCAGAAAATAAAGAAAAGAAAGAAATTCGATTTGGTGTAGACCAAACCGTCGACGATTTGGTGAGAGACCAGAAAACCATCAATGGTTTTGTGTAACCGTGCCCCAGTAACGGTAAAACGTTAAAAATGGTTTGATTAAAAAGTCAAACCGTCAACGATTTCAAAAAAAATCGTCGACGGTTTTGTCTGACAGTGCTAAATAAAACAAATCCTACAAGCCATTTTTGAAATTCAAAATCAAATCTCTCTCTCTCTCTCTCTCTCTCTCGGCAATAGAAACCTTCTCCCTTCTCTCTTCGATTTCTCTCTGATTTCAATTCGATTCGACGATCAGACACCACCACGGGAACCTAAGAGCGACCCTTAGCAAGTTAATCGAAGCAGATTTTTGATTTAGGCATTCCAGACACCACTCTAAAGTTGAGGTAAGGGTGATGAATATGTTAAATGTTTGGAATTTAATTGATTAAATGGAGTGTATGTGTCTAAAATATGTGAATATGATTATAATTCTGGGATTGAGTTGATTGAACTAAGGGAAATATGATTTCAGGGTTTTGAACTCCGAAAGCCGTGGACGTGGGTTTAGGATTTTCGCAGGAGTTCTTTGAATAAGTAGGTAAGGGGAATAAATTATAACATATATTTTTGGGAAATTAACTGGTTGATTAAAGTATATGAAATTGAGAATATGGATATTTTCCTTGTGATTATTATATTATGATTATCAAACAAAATTGTGACATGAGAAATATGAAATAATAGATTTATACTGGAATGTGATTGAAACTGAAATATGTGATTTGTACTGAGAAATGATATTATGATATATATTGAAATGTTTTATTCAGATATGAAGATCTGAGAAACCCAGTATTGTTTTGTATAAATATGATGATATGAGATTATGATATAGATATGTTTTTACTGAGAAATGATGAAATGTGATATACAGATATGTTTTACTGAGAAATGATGAAATATGTGATATAGAGAAACGTTTTACAGAAATGATGAAATGAGAAATACAGATTTGTTTTATACTGAAACGGTGATATGAGAAATACATATATGTTTTATACTAAAATAATAATATGTGATATACACAGAGATATTTTATATAGAAATGTTGAATTCACATATATACAGATATGAGATGAGATATATACATAGATATGTGTTATGCAAATATGATGAAATGAGAATTATACAGAAATGATGAGAATGATACAGAAATGATGAGAATCATACATATATGATGAGATATATAAACATGATGAAATATGAATACAGAAATGTGAAAATGAGGACCTTGGTGGACCATATATATATAGAGAGCATGATACTGTTGCTAGATATTGTGTTAGTGCAACCACACGTCTTGAATAAAGTGTGGTGAGATAGTTGATTGGGGCTATGTAGAGTAGAGTTACCCCCTGAGGTTTGAACCAGGATTGGGTAGGCCAATTGTACTACAAACGCGAACATCGTTTTGATCTAACCTGGTAGGCCAACCAAGGTTAGGTCCCGTCTTTGGGCCGCACAATCTGATCATGTGAGGTGAATACATGACGATGTGATGTGAATATCTTCAGGATGGTTATTCATTACAGACGTGATAATTATATGACATATATGATAAACAACTGTGAAATTTAGTTTACGCTCTGGAAAGGTATGAGCAGTGCTCGGGTCAAAAAATCAGTAAGACTAAGTCAGCGTTATTCCTTTCAAAATACATCACTCCCACTCGGAAGTGTGGTTTATTGAGAATCACGGGTTTCATGGAAGGTAAATTCCCTATTACATATTTGGGTGCGCCTTTGGTGTCTGAAAAATTGTCTTCCATGACATTAGAGCCTCTTGTGTAGAAGATTAGAAAGAAAATTGTAGGGTGAAAATCTATGTTGCTATCGTAAGGTGGAAGATTGATTTTATTAAGACATGTGTTGTCTAGCATGCCTATTCATTTGATGTTTGTTATTAGGGTTTCGCAGGTCACATATTCTCGCATTAACTCTCTTCTTTCTAATTTTTTATGGGGAGAGGTGAAAAATAAAAAGAAGATTCATTAGTGCTCTTGGGGGAAAATTTGTAAACCTACCTCAGAAGTGGGTCTGGCCTGAGAGATCTTAAGGAAGTTCAAAAATCTCTTCTTATGAAATTTGCCTTCAGATTGCTCACTTCTAACAATCTGTGGGCAGGTTTTTTCAAAGTTAAATATTGCAGAAATGATCATTTATTAATAAGGAAAGGGAGACCAAATGACTCTCGATTTTGGAAATCAATTATGGCCACCATTCCAGAAGTTATGGATAATGTTAAAATTTTGGTGAGAGGTGGGAACTCTTCTTTTTGGTTCGATAGGTGGCTATCATCAGGCTCGTTATCTGTGAGTACTAAGGATATTTTGAACAAGAAACTGTGTATTAAGGATTGCTGGCTAAATAATAATTAGAACTCTGATTTAGTACGAGAATTGGTTAGTGTTGATAAAACAAAGGAAATTTTGCATCAGGTGCCGGCGGGTAAAAGTGGGTAGGATATTTTTGTCTGAAAGCCTGCCCCGGATTGTAATTTTTCTTCAAAAACAGCTTGGGAGGCAGTGAGAAGCATAAGTGATAATTTTTTGTGGAATGACTGGTTTTGCCATTCTTTATTGCCCCGAAGAATCTCAATGTGTTTATGGTGAGACTGGTTTAGATGCTTGACTGTAGATGATAGAATTCAGACCAAATGAATATCGATGGCTTCAACTTGTGATTGTTGCGTTCAGAGAAATCAGGAAAACATTGATCATATTCTTTCTTTAGGTAAGGTGGCTTCAAAGGTTTGGTGTTGGGCTAGTGTGGCGTTGGGGATTCATTTCCAACGATCTCTTCCCTCAAAAAACAAAATGGCAAATTGGTTCCACTATACTCAAAAATCGTCTATTAAAGGCATTTTAATCGGGCTGATTCCATGTTTGATTACGTGGTGCCTCTGGAATCAAAAATGTAAAGCAAGAATGGAAGGATTTTATCAAAGTGCAGATTAGATGTGGAGAAGTGTTCGATTTTGGGTTAGTTTTATTGTTAAGAGCATCAATTCTTTTCAAAAATTGAAAAAGTTGGACATTAAGATTTTGAATGAGTTTCAAATTAAGCATCAGGGAGTTTGCGATAGGCTTGGAAAAATTATTTCGTGGGTTAAACCTCCAGTAGGGTGGATAAAACTTAATTGTGATGAGAGTTGTAAGGGCAATTCGGGTACTTCAGAAGGTGGAGGAATTATTCGGGATTGTCATGACATGGTAAAAGTAGCTTTTTCAAGTTATTTTAGCAATGGTACGAATAATAGTGCGGAATTAAAAACAATTAGGGAAGTAATTCATTTGTGTAAACGTTTGCATTATGTTAATGTGATTATTGAAAGTGACTCGCGAATTGTAGTTGATTGGTTTCGGAAAGGTAGATGTACTTTGTGATATCTTTGGGAATTTTGGGCGGAGCTCGTGGCAGAGTTAGAAGGAGTGAATGTCATGGTGATACATCAATATAGGGAAGGTAATAGTGCGACTAGTTTTCTTGTTAGAGAATGAGAAATGGGAAACAATGTAATCTATGAAGAACAACACCTTCTACCACGTTATCTGAAAGGTATCTTTCGGATGGATAGGTGGGGTCTCGTTTCCGTTCATCGTTAGTTCAACTCTAGAGTTTTGTTTGATGTATTTCGTTTTGATTTTGGTTGTTTTTATATTTTTATCTCCTTTGTTAGTTATGTTTAATTTTGTTTGTTCTAATTTTAGTTGGTTTGTTTTAACTTATAATCACGGTATTCCTCCACCAAAAGTGAGGGTATATTAATAAATAAATGGAGGTGCCGCCCTCTTTTAGTAAAAAAAAAAAAAAAACACTATGAGCTATAGATGCGTTGTGTTTGATATTGGATGCTCATGAGCTAGAATTTGTTTATGAAAAGTGAAAATGAAAGATAATTGTATGTCTTAAATATGATGAATAGTCATGAGTTACAGATGTGTAGTGCTATATGCTGGTGGATATTCATGGGCTAGAATATGAATATGGGGAATGAAATGAGGAATGAACAACCGTGAGTTACAGACGTGTTATGTTATATGCTGGAGGATACTCACGAGTTAGAATATGATAATGAGAAATGATATGAAAACCTATGAGAATATGAGTTAGTATATGATTATGAGAAACGAAAGCTTATGAAAGCATATGATATATGATTATGAGAAATAATATGAAAGCTTATGAAACTATGTTTTATATATATATATATATATATATATATATATATATATATATATGTGATTATGAGTACATATCTGTATATTTTTTCCAGTCGATATATTCATTTAAATGAATGTGTTATGAAATATTAAAACTCATGTTGCCACACACTATCAATAATTTATTCCGTATTACTATAAAGTGTCTCGCTCAGAATTTAAACATTTTAGTAAATCAGGATAGACGAGTGGAGTGAGCTCAAAGGTAGAGGAGTGTGTGGTACCCTAGTATTCAAGGTAAGTGGTGGAGAGTATTTTGAGGATTTTTAGAGATGTATATGTGTATGTATGGAGGTTATAACACTCTGGTATTATATTTAGGGATGGTATACATATTTGTTCCGTTGCATGGTTAGTATGTTTGGATAAACTAATTACCCGATACCTCACTTCAAGTCAAATCATATTGATATGTGGTATTAGAGTTACTTGATAGATGTTATTAGATGATCGATTATTATTGTTTATTATTATATGGAAAAAAAATGATAAAAAAATCGGGACGTACCATCGATTGTTGGACCCCATGTGCCCCAAGCATAGGATAAATATAGGATAAACATCAGCAACCACTTTTCTCTCTGAGTACGAAGAATATGAAGCTCTGGTGCAGCACAATTTGGGCTTATGGGCAATGGCTGATAGGTACTTGACATGCTATATTGCCAAATGCCAAGCACCCTATTGCACAAATAAACAAATTGAAAGGAGAAAGGAAGATAAAGGAAAAATACTGGGCAAGAAAAAGAGAAGATCTATGAGCCAATGCTGTAGAAATAAAGGGACAGCTACAACATCAAAAGCAGAGCCAAAGAAACCAAACAAAAAATTAGGGCAAAAAAAATGAACAATCCCTAATAGTAATGGTCCCTCCTCCAACCCTACATTTTGTTGTTTACTGACTGGGTCAGAGGCACCAACTAAATTTCACCTCCATAGCTTTGACATTGAAAATGTGTCACTTGCTCTTGCTATAGGCTCATAAATGATGCATGCCATCTTCAGCTCCATAGCTTTTTGTTGAGTTTTCAGTAGCCCAAGGCATGACTAATGCTATAACTTTCTTGTCCTACATTTGGGTATTGAGTTTTCTGTTCAGATTTTTGTAAAATATAATAAATTTAGTACAATTATGTGTTGTATTTCATTTAAATCTATAAAATATTAATTTACAACTTGAATTTTGCAATTTTTTTATAGCATGACCAATGGACACAGATGAAGTAAAGTGCGCAGTTTAATGAGAAAGTGCTCTTTATTTTATTTTATTGTATAGCATTTCTTTGAAGAATATGAGATTTAAATAGGTTTCGCTTTGACATTATTTATTTGATGTATTTGAAAGTCACACACGAGCTCATGCACCTATTCATAAATATACAATTACTTTATTTACACGAGTTTTGGAGTATAGGTTAAGAATTTTAAGTATTTGGTTGATTTTACTCTTATAATCTCTACGCATAACTTTATTATTCATGGTGAAAATTTTCGTTTCTCGTCTATATACACAAACTTTAAAGTCAAAGTAAGTAACTTGTAAACTTTTTAGTTTAGGTTAATTCTTTTTTTATTTATTTATCTACTTTATTGTTCATTTGATTTGATGTTTATTTATCAAGAAAGGACAAGAAATTTGTAGTGATCCTAAAAAAAAAAAAAAGTTAATTTTAAAAAAATTTATTATTAAAAAATTTAAAATTAAAATTAATTTTTTAAAAAATAATTGATTAAATTATTATTAATTAGATAATATAATATTATAATGATATATATATATTAGAACCTGAAGGATCCTGAGATCCTTCAGGAAGAAGAAAGCATAGAGACACGCCCCTCCACGTCTCCTTCGTCCCCTCTCTCTCACTTTCCTCAATTTTGTCTCCGATATTCGGTCGATCGGAAATCCGAAAATACCATTGGGCTCTGCTCGCTGTCACCAACACTTCTACTGGAGCAGATCTGTCGTGGGAGCGGCGTAAGCATATCTCCTAGGATAAGGTCAATTCTCAAACTTACCTCAATTTTTCTTAAACCATAAGCCCAATTAACAAATGAAAATTGTCAGGAAATTTGTGGGGAGATCGGAGCGGGTTTTCGAATTGGAGTTTCAGGATACCAATCCTAAATTGGGGGTAAGTTTAATAATTTAGGCTTTATTAGGCTACTTAAGGTATTCAGAGTTTAGGGAAATTTTAGGGAAAGTTACTCTAATAATTGTGATGAGTAATGTAGTGAAATTTGAATTTCAAGGTTTCAGGGATTTTGAATGCCATGGGGCATAGACCGGGGTGTTAGTAGGCTTTTCAGGAATTAGGTAAGGGGATTAACTTAAGTTAGTAATTTTATGAAATTTGAATCAATTTAATTGTTGTGTTTATATAAATTTATTTATTTATTTATTTATTCATTTGGGAATTTAAAGGCTATTTTGAAAACCAACCGTTCGAAATGGATTTTACAAACTTAGGATATTTGGTATGATATTTTTGAATAAAATGAACGGTGGAAAGTTTATTTGTTTATATGGATATGTTAAAATGTGGAAAGTTGTGTGCCAGATGATTTAATTGGTATGGATTATTATATATCTGGATTTAAGATTTTGAAATATTGAATTGTTTTGAAATACTGAATTGTTTGAGAAATACTGGAAATGCTTGTGAAAATACTAGAACTGTTTATGAAATACAAGAGTTTGAACTAACGGCCAGTGGCCAGGTATTGTTTGATTGGCCAAGGGTTAGGATTATTATTTGACGGTCGAGGGCCGAGTTTTAATTGATGGCTATATGGCAAATTGTATTTTGTGGCCAAGGGTCAGGTTTTTGGAATAACATGAAATATATGTGAATTAACGTTTTAAATGGTGATTTCTACTATCTAAATTGCATGATATGCTTTAGGAATTCTGGGGACCAGTGTATTGTGAGTATGGTACCATTGCTAAAGATTTGTTATATGGTCGTGTGCGCCCACACCTGTGCTAAGAGGTGTAGGGTGGCATTGTCTGATTTACCTACGTGAGGTGAATGCACCCCTTGGGTAAGGGAAATCGGATTAGCAGTTGGAGCTGTGTATACCCACGAAGTATGTTAACGGAGAGTACAGATGACTATTGTTTGGATAGATCCCTTAGGACATTAGTCTAGCCTTTAGACCGCACAACCCGTGCCATGAGGGAAGTAAATGACGTGTTTGTCACATGGAGTGTCTTATATGCATATCTGTTAATTTATGTAAATACGAATAATTAATAAGATAATTTCGAGGGCTTGCTGAGAAAGTGGAGTGCCCTAGTAGCAGTCATGGTATTAGAGCAGAGGAGAGCTACTTGTATGAGCGGGTAATCTTCTCTATCCTCGGCTAATTGTGTGTGTAAGTGTAAAATAAGAATGTTTTCATAAATGTGTTTATCTACTTAGTGAACTAATTATTTTCTGTACACTAAATGCATGTTGGTCACACATTGACAATAACTTAATTTGTTCCTTACTGAGTTGTGTCTCACCCCTACTTTACAAACTATCTTTTCAGAAAATCCTAAAATCGGGTCTAACGGGCTAGAGTCGAGTTAGATGTGTAAATTTATGTAAGTTGTGTGTAGATAGAGATTTTATTTTTGTTTAATTTTATGGGATGTAATTATGTGAAAATAGATATATTTGTGTATAAATATAGTTAGAACTCTGGTAATATAATTTGAAAATTTTATATTTTATTTCTGCTACCTATATGCGTTTTATATTTGATGAATAAGGTATCAGGTACACTGACGTCATTAAAGTAGCACTCCGAGCCCACGTAGCGGGTCGGGATCGTTACAAAATTGGTATGAATCATTTGTTAATGGTTTTATTGTTATTTATGTAGTATTCAAAACTTTATATACCAATTAATCAGTGTCTAATTACCCTCAAATTATTGAATGAAATTAGAGATAAGTTGAAAAATAAAGGATGGGACTTGAAGAGACATGCACTTCTTTGTGTCCATGCATTCATATGGGAAACTATTCTTGCAAATTGATATGATCAAATAAATATTTCTTATCAAAATGTTTTTTCATTGATTGATTTGCTTATCAATACTTTTTAATCCTTTGATTAGAGCGGAAAAAATTGCAAAAAAAATTTCTATGTGAGAGATTGTTGACCAAATGGGGGTTGCAGTTTGTTGAAGTAAGAGAATTTCTTAATTTTGGGTAGTCCTTCTTCCATATGGATATTTGGATAATTTTTTTTTATATATAAATTTTAGATGACACTCGAACGATACTAATTCGAAATTTGGAGCAAAAATCATGGAGTGTCGAAACAGTCACATGCCAAATAGTCGATGACCAGTTTTTATTGCTTACGAATAATATTTTTTGAAGTTTTTAAATCTATCTTCAAGACGCATAACGGCATATGTTTGCTCTATGAGAATTAGTTGTCCTTCCTAACATAATTTACTATTATTACATGCCGGGTGTCTGGATTTCAGATTTTGAATTATACTTAAGAACAAGAATTTCAAACTTCTAATTCGAATTATGGTAAATTTGGACAAAACTCAACATAATTTCGAACCATATTTTATCAAAATTGAATAAATTCAAATCATAAAAACATGAGATCAAAACACCTACCAAACAGTGAGTGCTTAATCATGATTGCAATGGCAAACTAAGTAAACCCAAATTAGATACACATATAATATATGGGGAGACAAGTGTTTCCCTTGTCTTTGCTTGATCCAAGATACAATGTGGCCTTGTTCCCAAATATAAGCTATAAGAATCCAAACTCTGTGACCAGCTTGATGGAAGAAGAACAGAGGAAAGGCACATGGGCTGACAATGGCGGTTTCCTCCCATGGCAATTGAGGAAAAAAATAACTGAAACTTTGGAGGGCAATGGTAGTGGGTGAAGCATGCAGAGGGGGTGGAATTGGGGATGCTTATTTTCTAAGTATAGTTTCTATAAAATTCACTTTCATGAAGGTGCCATGTTACAGCTTACAAGCCCTTCCCCTGTTCAGCAACTATACATATATTATAAGTTTTGTTGTCAGGGGAAGGCATGAATGCACATGAGAGGCAGATGGGGACTGGGGAGAGAGAGGAGTGTGACTTTTTGGATACATCTTTGATGCTATGTGACGCTGGATTGACAATGACCATCCATTTCTAAAGGTGTAATAAAATAAAAAATTAAATTAAGCAATCATATCAAGGCCATTAGCATTCCATTCCTTACCCTAAAAAATGCCTAATTTATTTTATTTTATTTTTAAAAATTTAAGCATTCATATGTGGAGAGGGGGGCATAGCATTCTTTGCCCCAAAAATGAATAAATATATTTACTTTGTAGAAAAATTCATCTGTTTTATAAGAGGACAAACTCTGTTTTAGCAATCACGATGAATTGATGGGTGGAATTGATTGAATTGAGAATCAGATCGGTTACTTGGTCAATTCAACTTTCAAAATTCTGAACTAAATCGATAAATAAAATCAAGTTAGTTTGTTTATAATTTCTATTTTAAAACATTGTTATGACACAATTCATTATTTTTCCTTCAAAAGACACAGAATAGATACTATATCTATATTTTATTGTAAAAGATAATATATATATATATATATATATATATATATACATTATAAAATATATATATTTTTAAAAAAAATATTATTTTACGTAAGTATTTTTTGCAATAATTGTATATGAAATATAATTGTGAAACCCCTAATGAATGAAGCTTGCCAATCCACTAATTAGTTTGAATTTAAAAGTGCAAGTTAGCCATCGTTTGATACGGAGACTTGTGGCATGTGTCAGCTACTACATGTAATAAGCACATTAATTTAGAGTTGCAAATAAATCAAATCACTCACAAGTTATCCAAGAGTTCTGCTCAGTAAGAGTTCATCCAGACTCGCTCTTTACATAAATAAGAAATTTTCAAGTACAATTTTTTAAAACTCGTTAAGTAAATAATTCCAACCTGAACATGAATGAGATCAATTGGATTCAGCTTGTGTTCGGCTCAATTATGATCTTGGTTGGAGTCATTTAATAGGCTCGAATGCTTGATTAGACAAACTCATTTAATAGGCTATAATTATACAAACTCATTTAATAGGGTCAAATAAGGTTTGACAAACTCTAGTGCAGTTATGAGCTTATTTAACCCAAACTACATAATTTAAATTCAATGATGAAGTCAAGGTCCATGGTCAATAGGTTGGCTTTGGAACAAAAAAATTCTAAGACAATATAAGAGTTCTTTTTCATCCTTTGCTTAGCATAACCTTAAAAAAAAACCACTCACACCTCAAAGTAAGAGAGGTTCCAAGAATCAAGTATTTCTAAGTAATTCGATATCTGACTCAATAAGGGTTCTTTCAGCTTGTTCATTACATAAATGAATATGTTTCTTCAAGCTCAAGTTGAGCTCAACTCGAGTTTCGTTAAAATCTAAATACTCAACTCAATTTAGTTCATTTGCAACCTTCAATCAAACCAACTTGATCTTAAAAATGAATGTTCTCATATTTAATGAAAAGATAACTTGTATCGTTATTAGTATATGTACTGGGAACATCATCCTATCCATATTATTGATTTCACATCTTAGTAGTGCAAGTGTATAAAACTCACCAAATGAGCGATTGTAACATTTTCAACACCCATGTAAAGACTTCACACGTAAGTTAAATTTTTTATTCAAAGAAGGGACCCTAAGAATAATCTACCATCCATTCTTAGATCAATTTGATCCCTTTTTCTTTATTGATTCTTAGCAAATGTAATTAGGAGTGGGTAAGGCAAAGTATATGTGTAGCACAAATAACACCAAATTATAAGGATCCAAAAGGAGATCTGTCCTTCCCCAAATGAAATCCAACCCATCAAATCCTAGGGGTCCATTGGGGTAACCATTCAAGGGCTTTCCATGTCCAATCACCCAAGGGGATAAGTTGCATTGTATCAGTTCACAAAACATAGGCTTCTAAAACAGCTTGAAACAATTTCTCAAAACCCCTCCTTAGCCAAACCCCTCAATTTGTGGCTGCATTTCTTTAGAATTTGACTTTGGTTTGGCTTGAGGACCCTCCTCAAGTCCCACTTTGAATGACTAGTCAAGTGGCCAAGTGGCTTAGATTCATAAAAAATCTATGAATATCTAAGCCTCTTTTAGGACATAGAATCAAAATGAGTTCATGTGTTTAGATCATTTAAGAATCTAAATCATTAGGATGTACATGAATCAAAATCATCAGAATTTACAAAATATTTGTATAATTTATTATGATAAAACGACAACATTGTAAATTCAATACATAAAAAGTCATTCTTTCCTCTTATCAACATTCCTATGCCCTCATTTTTCGATCCATTTTTTCAAGAATGGCAATTTGAATTTCGCAATGGTGTTTGATGTATGCAAGAAATACTAGACATTGCCATTTTACATCATGTTTGATTTGCAAATGGTATGGAAATATGAAAGGAATAAAATGAAAATTTAAATGAAAAGTGTGATAAGTTTGATCCACTCCTTTTATTTTCATTGCATTTCTACATACCAAACGTGTGTAGTATGTCTTCATAGAGCGGTGACCTTAAGAAGTAATGCACTAGATGATCTACTTTAATTTTAAGGGCACAAAATACTGGGTTCAATATTAAATAAAAATATATTTGGAGAAAAAAAATGCTTATTTTATAGATTTTTATTTTATTTTTGGCAAAACATACAAATAATAGAACTTTTAAAATTCTAACTCAAATTTTCATTTCCTTGAATTTACTTATATCATATCATAAATATATATATAACAAAATATAAATTTAAAAGTATGTTAAGACACATATTTTGACTTTTTCAACAAATTTTTTTGCCCTTATCTAATACCTAAAATGAATGATGAATGATAAATGATAGTAGGGCGTGCATTATTTTCAATCATTCACTAATTATGATTGATGACTAAAAGCCCCTAGATATCTCCAAAACATCTAGGCTTGTCAAATTATAATGTGCAAATTGATAGCGACCAAATTCTTAGATTAATCAACCCTACCTTTTATTTATTTTTACCATTCAATTTTTTGCACATGAGATTCCTTATTTTACTTAATTTGATTTTTAAGGGGGGCCTATATGCATGCACCGTCCTATAGAACATAATGATGGGAGCATTTGGAAACACCCTAATACTATATAAGCATAGGGGAAGACATCTTGCGTGCTACTTTTGAAGTTTGCTAGCATTTGGTGCACAAACATTTAGGCCAAGCATGGTGCAGTAAAAATACTTTACATGAGGTATGTTATTGAGTACCAAAAGGGAATACATATGTGCATGTTAATTCATTTGATTGAAGCGAGCATAGGATAGATTAAAAAGAAAATTATGTGATAAGAATTAAGATAGAAGATAAAAGAAGAAAGAGAGAAAAAAAATAGTTCCTCTCCATTGTTTTTGATAAGAGAGAGAGTTTTAAAAAGCATAATATCACTCATATGGTTATTTTCGCTACATTTGAGAGCATAAATTTCAGGTAATTTGGATTTGAAAAAAATTTAATATAATTTTATATTATATTTTATCCAAATCCATACAAATTCAAATTCAATGTCTCTCACAAGCATAGGGTTCTGGTATTCTATTTGGAAGGATTTCAAGTCTTAAACTTGGATTTATGTTCATTTGAATAATACATTGTATAAATTTGTATTGGTATTTTGTTGAGATACACAGATCTATATACAAGGTCTGAACACAAATCTCTCAAACATAGGATAAAAGTGTTAACCTTATGTTTGGAGAGATCTTAGATTTGAATTTGTATTGAATTTGAAAAAGATACAATATAAAATGGTACAAAAATTTATCTAACTTCACTCAAATTCAAATCTAAGTTTCTAAATTCATGCTCTCAAATGCAACGTAAATCTTTTTTAGTAGGTTTATCTTTCAACTCTCCAACTTAAGAGAGGGAAAGAAGTTTTTTTTTTTTTTTTCACTTTTTTTCTCTCCGCTTTCTCTTCTGCTCTCTATTTTTTGCAAACAAGAGACACATTCTTGTCTCAGAGAAATGCACCTAGATTTGTTACCATGATCCCTTTAAACCTTAAACCATTGCCACTTAAAACTCAAACCCAAACTTAAGGAGGGTCTTAGCAAACTTCTACAAATTTGGCACAATCAAATGCTTGTCACTGAATCGAATACTGAATTTGTGAACTAGTCTTAGAATGAATAAGAGGATTGCGATGACATCTTACCAATTCAAAGATGTTAAAAGAATAATGCTATGTTTGGTACATAAAAATGGAATGGAATGAAATGCCCATTCCAATATTTCATTTCCATTCCCAAATTTGATTATATTTTTCAAAAAGAATAGGGATTCCATTATAAGATGGGTGAAATGCTTATTCTAACAAAAAGTAGGAATCAGTCCAATTCCCTCTCAACTCTTCTCGATACTCCCCTTGTCTTCTCTCATCCTTGACTCTCCTTGATACTCTCTCACTCTCTCTTTCTCTCTCTCTCTCTCTCTCTCCTCGATAGCGCACTCCAATCCAAAGGTCGAAAGAGGATAAAAGGAGATGAAGCAAACGAAACAATTGAAGGACTAGTTCTTGAATTTTGCTCTCAAGTTTCTCATTCGATGATTATTTTTTTTTAAAACCTTTTCTCATTGAGTTGCGTTTTCCAATTGCTTGCAAGAGTCTTAGGGTTAGGGCTTGCAAAATGAATTGTGTGCTCTAATCCAAGGGTCTTCGAAACTTCGATTTTGAAGGTATCACAACAAGAAAACACATTTGGAGATCAAGGGCTTGCTTGAGGTGTTGTTTGGTTTTCTTCGCAATCATCTCGGCTCTCTCTATGTCTGGGCCTGCTCTGTATTGGAGGTTTAGGAAGAGCATAAGGTTGAGAGACAATATTGCTTCTTCTTGCCCTCCTCTCTCCATTCTTAAGATTGTTCCTAGTATTTTCTGACACCCATTTTCGTGCCCCATCTTCCTTTGTTCATGTTTTCTTCATTTGGATTTTGTTCTCATTTCTAAGTTTTTCTTAATTTTTGTTTTTAGCTCAGTTGAATACCGATTTGGGTGAAAATATCTCGATTTGGGTGAAAATTATTTCAGAATTTTGAAATTTCCAATTCTCTCTCTAATGGCTGCTACTAGGACTCGTTGAAACCTAAATCTAGTTTTTATGCTTCTGTTTACATATTTGTACGTGGATTTAGCTAGATTTAGGAAAACCATTGGATTTACTGGTCATATTTCTTTGTTTCATTGTTTTTCTCTTGAGTTAGAAGTCATCAGAGTTGACTTCTGTAAAAAATTATTAAATTTGTACATTTTAATGTATTTTTAAAAATTGATGAATATTCTATTTCATTATTAATTACTCATACCAAACATGAGAATGGAATGAAAAATGAGAATGCCCATTTCATTCTAGTATGATTCTATGTTTGTCACCAAGCAGTGGAATGTTAATGGTCATATTCCATTCCACTCCATTCCATTCTTACCTCATTCCATTCATGCATACCAAAACATAGTGTATGAGTCATATTAGTAATTCAAAATAGATGTGTCCGGCAACTAAGAAGAAATTAAGTGCAAACAAACATGACTTTAAGGTAGGTAATGACAACAATTACCCATTAAAAAATCGTTGGCTAGTCTAATGTCATAACATCATTTTGGCTTTGCCTTCCCTTTAGGTTATTCATTACACATTTTGATTATTTAAGGGATCTTTGAGCCCACCACTTTGCTCCTCGTTTGGTTTGTTTTGTTTTGTTTTTTGTTTTTTTTTTTCCTCTTTAGAGACGAACACTTTGCTTGCAACAATTTCATTGTAAAAACAAAGCTTCGTCGGTCTTGCAAAATCCCTTCAGAAATCAAATCATTGTCCCCAAACCAGAGTGTTACTCTCATAATCTTTACCTTAGTTTCCGGCAAATGGCATCCAAACACCCTCTTTAATACTATTAAAGAGGGATCATGGATGTAAAGTGGAATAGAGCTCCTGGAATATGAGCTCATTATATATCAAGCGAACACTTTACAGCAATTCTAATCAGCCTATAGGGCGCAAGCAAGGAAATTAAGGGTCTGCTTGGTTGTTTAAAACAGTTCTAATCTTTTATTCAATTTTAAAATATATATATATATATATATATATATATATATATACACACACACACACACACACACTAATGTAACTTTTGGGAGCATAGATTTCAAACCTTAAATTTGGATTTAGATGCAATCAGACAAATTTTAATACAATTTTATACATCATCTTATCTAAATCCAATACAACTCCGAATCTAAGGCCTCTCCAAACATGGGATAAATTGTTTTATAATTTTCTTATCATTGTGTATGAACTTGAAAAGCATTATAATTCATTAAAAATACAACAAAAGTTGTTCTCAACAACTAAATAGGCCCTGAATGTTTTATTTTATAAAGCCCAATGGGCACACGTACTTGCTTTCTCAGATCAAACAACATTATGCACACCTTGATTCCATTTTTGCCTCAATGAGCTCTTAATCACCAACCCAAAACAATAAATAGTGGTATTCTGGTTCCATCATTTTGAAGGGGCAGAATGTTATTTCACATCAAGGCAAAAACTTTCTATGCTTAGAAATTACACATTTTCAGTGTTGAAGTGAAAAGAAAATTGTTTGCATGCAGCAAATCTGTTTTCCCTCTTTCATTTCTCTTCAGTCAAACATTAGAAGCCCGAAATATTTAAGGTGGAAATGGACGCCATTCCATAGTACATTCCAGGCCATACTAACTTTTAACTAGCACAAAAACAGAAACAAAAACAAATGACCATATACATGGAAACTATGAACTCAAAGACAGCAATGTCACCTGCCAAAACATTTCAGTATTGATGATGTGAGAGCAGAAGAAACGAATTTCAGCCCTGCAGATCCACCAGGGAAGTATGAAATAGCATAGTATGCCAGTGCAAGAACCTGAAAGAATCAATCAAAAGATCACCGACAATGTTGGGCTTGAACATTTTTAACCTCTCATATTTTTCATTGAAACAAGCAAAGAAGTTCAAAAAAATCAGGATCATCTAAAATTGAAAATAAAAAATTAAGGTACCAATGAAATGACCAGTGACACTGTATATTTGAGCCAAGTCAAGCCAACATAATGGGATACTGACTCTTGGAAATTTTAAGCCAAAAACTCAACTAGAACTCTACTGATCTTATACTAAAAACACTTAAGGTATACTCAATTAAACTCATTTTGTAAATAAAACGATATTATGTGTGTAAAATACACACATGCAAAAATATGTGTATAAGATATATAATATATATGATTTATACAATATATGAAATAATAAAATAACAAAAACTCACTTAAACTTGCTAGTAGTATTAGAAACTCAACTCATCCAGCGACGCAGGCTGAGTAGCTTGAGCATGACATGAGCTCGAGCAAAGTTGAGCCAGGTCAAAATACAGTGAATTAAGCTCATATACACCAGTCACCCACAAAGAGAGAACTCAAGGAAAACAAGATCACAGAATAGGGAAGCATGAAATGTGATACCTGTAACACGGAGAAAAATACAGATAGAATATAACTGTGAAGCACCATGGAGACGTATATGGTTCCCGCCATACTGCCTATGAATCCCAATGTAAAAGGAAGTCTCTGGGGGAAACAATGCATAAAAGGTATAAGTTAGCATCAGACATAAAACCAACTTAATTAGGTCGCTGTCTACTATAACACAGAAATCATTTTATAAAAATTTAAGATATAGTGATATACCTCTTTTGATGACATGTGAGCCAGCTGATTTTTTGGACCCTTGAGTGCAAAGAAGGAACCAATAATAAAGCCACATCCAGCGGTAAAGCAGAGAGCAAATTTTTGGGGCATCAGAACCATAACTGGAAGAAACATGGTGAATGCGATGAAGACAAAGAATACCCCAGTTGCCAGGAGTAAACCAAAATACATTAGTGCCTTCCCTGATGGGACACTGCTAGTGGCAGACTGCAGGTTTCCAGGCAAGTCTCTTACTCCCTTTGAAACCCTGAACATGCATCCGAACAATCAAACCAAAAATGTCTTACTACAGAAAATATGAACTCGAGTAATTCTTAAGCAAGCTATTGCAATGAACAAATGCTCAATTTCCCACAAAGGGGGCAACAAAACCAAATGAACTGATTTACCTTTCGAACTCTAGGAAATGCCCTCTTTTTGGAACCTGAAGAAAATTTTCTTCATAAAATAATTTGAAACAAAAAATTTAAAACACCTTATTTCTAACCATACCTACCCTCAGAAATGCACTTGCCTCCAAGGCACAAACACAAAATTAAAGAATAGTTGAAAACCTTAACCAGTTAACACTAGAACCAAACTATGGTCCAACACAAACCAAACTAAAGACCATTTTTATTTGTTGTGGCATCATTCGTTTACTAGGTGCAACAACAACATATTTTTCATCACGGGTAGGCAAATGATCTGACTTCAGGTTTTTGTTATTTAATTGTTTTTCACATAACAATGTTTTAAAAGCAAAGGCGTATGGTGGGACGTGTTTTAACCCTTAATAGGCGAGGCGTAAGCCTTAAGGTGTTGAGGCATAAGCCTTTTGCAAAAGTGATAGCTATAATATTATAAATTTCAAATTACTTTCAAGATCTAAGATGCAACTTTCAATTAATTTGGAAAGCTTAAGGTTCAAGAAATTTAGAAACCAACTCATGTTACAGCAAGGTTCAAGAGTTTTAGAAACCAACTCATGTTACAACATCCCTCTAATATAAACATGTAGTTAAAAATTTCTAGCCAAATCAACCTTGAGATCACAAACCCAAAATGCATAAGCTTAACTAAAAAAATGCAAAAGGCATGTGTTTTGCACAAATGTGTAAGCCCTAGTGTCTAATGCATTGGCCGCTTTGGGATTTCTTATTTTAGACTGGGCCTCAAGGTGTTTTAGGCATGCCTAGTTTTCAGGTGAGCCTTGATTGAGCCTTCTAAAACATTGTTCAATAAGAATCAAACAGGTCAATTTAATTAATCAGTAACAATGACATGTTTACAGGAACTTAAATGAGCAGAAAGAATCAAGACAATACAAGCATTATGCAATGTGTCACGGTCCCACATCGGATGTGTACTAGGCAAATCTTAGGCTTATAAGGATGGTTTCAACTCTAACTATGTGAGGTGCCTTTTATAGGGCAAATCCGTGAGGCTAGTGGGCCAAAGCGGACAATACTTCACCAGAGTTGGGTTCAAGACCATTACATTTGGTATCATAGCTACCCTGGGGGTACTATCATGTGGATCCTACACAGAGGTGCAAGTCACTCTGACGAGGGCGTCAGAGATCGGACGGGAGAGCCTGTCACGGTTCCACATCGTGTGTGTACTAGGGAAATCTTAGGCTTATAAGGATGGTTTGGACTCCAACTATATGAGACATCCTTTATAGGACAAATTCGTGAGGCTAGCAAGCCAAAGCGGATAATACCTCACCGGAGTTGGGTCTAGGACCGTTACACAATGCTTACATGTGACAAAGCACTAAAGCAACAAACTATACTCAAAACAGAAATCAGAAATTCCTCCAGCTGACATCAGAATAATGGACAGTATCAATGCAACTATTTGAGTGATAGATGAACTGATTCACTCCACCAACATAAAGTCATGTTAATTAGGTCTTGTGACAACCATATATATCAACTTTGCCAATCAAAACTCTGCTATTTCTTACAACCAATTGACACAGTGCTATGTAAATAAGTCACATTCAAAATCCCTGGAATGTCTACCAGTTGACAAGTTCAGCACTTCAGCTCCAAAAATCCCAGTTTCCATTGAAAGGTTAACATACTTTCTTGGCTATAAATTGATGCCTGTTCTGCTCTCTTCTTCTATATAAATTTTTATGCGGCAAAACCCAAAAGCAAGCAAGTAATTGGGGTATAAAAAAGGGGTTAACTAAAAATCATTTACTCTCCCTTGAATCACTTCTAAATGACATTCAGAAACCACAGAAAATAAAGTCAGGTTAAATCATGAAAGATATGTCAGAAAGTATGCTTGGTGTTCATCACCATGCTATTTAAAAATAAAAGAGCATAGGCATCAGTTTTACTACAACTTGCATGGATAAAAATAATGAGAGATAATGAGTGAGAGCAAGCACACTGCACAAGTTTTGCATTGTAATACATCTCCAAAACTTGCAAGATAAAAGTAAACCTAGTATTCATACCCTTGCTAATTGAAGATAAAATAGTGCATATCTCATTCTTACTACAATTTGCAGAGACAGAGAGTGCACAAGTTTCATATTATAAATAGATCTCCAAATCAAAACTCATCTCTATCTATAATGTGCATAAAAGTAGAAATGGTATAAAATATTTGCAAACAAAGATACCCCTATCTTTTAGAAATAAGACAAAACATCCTTCAAAAGAATTGGGTTTATCCATTTAACCAGATTATAGCCCTGCCTCCTGGGCATCATCCAACCTTCCAAGGTGTCTCCAAAAGCTCCCAACTCTTTCTCTTAGATGAGTTTTGAGCCTGTGAAATGGAGATGCTGCATTGGCTGTTAGGCACTTTGCTCCATTTCTTATCTTCTCAATTCAGAATGACCTTGTTTCAGGCATTCTTATCGTGTGATGAATGCAAAACTTCTCCCAAGAAGGCATCATGCTGCCCACTGTGAATGGGTGAGAACAATCATGTCACTGCCCACTCATGAGCCAAACGAAAACAAGCAAGTTGGCATTAATACTCTCTTTCTTAAAGCCTACTCATATCACCACATACAACTTGGGGAGATATATTTTGCCCACTCTATCAATGATGACCTGCTGAAACATTTGTCTACTAGTAATCCCACAATAATAGAAAATGAATGTTCTGGCAATATTATGTTTCTTCCCTGTTTTAATCCTTCTCAATAATGTGAGCAGCGTATTGTTCTTGTAATGAATTTAGTTTATATACAAATTTTGGAAAATAATCAAGGAATTTGCACCATAATTTGAGCTTACAAAGAAGGATCACCCACTAAAGGATAAATCCCAAATCATGCCTTAATTACAGAAAAGCACTATATGTGCTACATGGCATTCATTCAAGATAAAAAATATAGCCATAAATACCAAGCATAGTTTTAAATCATAAAAATAGTGACCACATATATAGACAATAACAGCCACAAACATTCACATTAGTGTACTCCCATAAAAAATACAAATCAATCTTATAAAACTGTTGACATAGGACAAGAAGTAAGACTTTTGGAAGATCCTTGTTGGGGAATAATTAAGAAGAATTGGCTTAAGGATAGTAGTTTATCATGAGTTTAGGTTAATTCGTATAGAATTATGAATATTTGGGGGCTTGTTTGTAATACTTGTGTAATGTAGGGCTTTGTTTGTCATTCATGTTGTTTTATATATGCGTAATTTCACGTGTAGAGGTTTTCTTATAACTAGTGTGTGAAAGCCATGTTGTAGGCAGTTGTTAAATTTGAATTAAAGTAAACGTGACTTTCTCCTTATATCTCTCCTCTCCTCTCTTCCCCTTCCTTCCTCTCTTCCATCTCTTATAATCTCTCCCATGGGTGCAGATTCTTGATGCTGCCCCTGCATCATTTGGTATCATAGCCCAACCACGATTTCATTCTTTCATTTCAATTCCCCCATCTTCCTATTTCACTCTTCTCTTCCCCCTATTCTTCTCTTCTTCCTTCTCCTCAAAGTTCTGTAACTTCTCTCTCCCTCTTTGCTACTTCTTCTTTCTTAACAACAACAACAAAACCAAGTCTTAGTCCCACTAGGTGGGGTCGGCTATATGAATCATTTTGCGCCAATTTATGCTATCATGGACTATTTCTTTTAATAGATTCAAGGATATTAAATCCTTACTCACTACCTCCTCCCAACTTATTTTAGGTCTAACCCTACCCCTTCTACTACCCCCCCCACAGTAACTAAGTCAATCTTCCTCACAAGTGCACATTCGGTAAGGCTTCATATCATAGTGATCTGACAAATTTTACGCTGACTGTCAGCTACCTAACACAACCTTCCTCCTTTACTCGGGCTTGGGACCGGTTGTGTGTGAAAAAATTAGGACATTAAGTGCATCACAGGTGGAGATCTGCTTCTTCTTTCTTCTTCTCCCTTATTCTTCCTTCTCGTCTTCTTCTCTCTCTGTTTTCTCTTCCTTCATTCTCACCTTAATTCTTCTCTGCCCTGAAATTTCAATATAAAAAGAAAAGAAAAAGGAGAAACAATTATGAACAATGTTGAATTTCCAGTCGTATCCCATTTTTCAAAACCTTAATTTCCATCCAAGATCTTACAACACCACCCACACCATCAAAAACAAAACCCCCGAAACCCTAGCCCCTAAATTTTCTTCCCCATCCAACCCCCGGAGGAGCCCCACGCACCAGCCAAACTTCTCCAACTATCAGCTCTTTGAACACCCTATCATTCTGTGCTTTTCTCATCACACCACCAACACCATTGAACTCCCCATTCCTTGATCTCCCTTTGCCCCAAATATCATTGTTGGAAAGTCACCATTGGCAACTTGCACACCCCATGCACTAGCAACGAGCATGAGAAAAATTCTAGCATACCCTCTAACTGCTAGAATAACAAGCAATTGGTTCCAGACAGGATAATATGGTGTTTTCTCCTTTTGGTTCCAGGCAAGATATTTTGCACTCAAGTGTGATATTTTGATAGGAAAGGCTTTAAATTGAACTATCAGGTTGCCATCAGCATTGATTTGTTATTGCCAATGCTACTAATCAGATCGCACTGCTGCATTCGTGAGTTTTCTACATGCATTTGTTTAATTTATGCATGCACTCAAGACTACATGTGGATTGAAGATGGTTCTTGAGAAATTTTGAGTAAAGCTTGCCTGGGAATTGTGTTAAGGGCTTTTGGTGATATATAGTTGCAGTATATATATGTATAAATCCAGCAATATGTTGACAAATTATTGGACAAAGGAATGCCATTTATCATATCTTGGGCACAATATCAAACTTTTCCACACGAAAGTGTGGAGGAAATGATTGCAAAATCATCATTGATGGATGATGCCCTATGAATATGATTTCTACAAATGGAGTCACTCGTATGCAACTTCATCCATAACCTTACCCAGAGCATTATGAGATGTCTTGGATTGATAACACTACTTTACATGTTTATGAAAGATGTTTGGTTCCTATCCAAATGGGTGACTATTTTGATAATGTTTGGTGTGATATCATACCTATGACGATTGGCCATGTACTCCTTGTTTCTCCTCAGTTGGATGATTTGGGTGTGACTCAATGACATGAGAACACATATGTCTTCCACTATAATTGGAAGAAATCATTTTAAAGTCAGCTCACCAATCAACCAAGACAAAGAATCAATCACAATTACTCAACTTGAAAAACTACAAGCAAGGAAATGCATATGTTTGAAGACATCCAAAGTCTCTCAAACATTCCTATTGCTGAGTTTGTCACTCCCGATATGTTCATTGACGTTAATTCTTAATTCATTTCTATGGTGTTGCCATGGAGCGTGGTTTCTTGTATCACTCAATGCTGGTTTGCAAAGACTCCAATTTTCTTCTTACTTATGATCCTCCAACACTTCAAAATTCGAGGTTGAATTTTTTCTAACTAAGGGAGGTTTGCTGTAAGAAAAGAAGCAAGACTTTGGGAAGATCCTTGTCAGAGAATAATTAAGAAGAATTGGGTTAAGGGTTTGTTCAGTTGAGTCAATAATATTATGAATTTAGGTTGATTAGTATTATGTATATTTGGGGGCTTGTTTGTAATACTTGTGTAATGTAGGGATTTGTTTCTAATTCATGTTGTTTTCGGGATATATCTGTACTTGCATGCGTAGAGGTTTTCTTATAAATAGTGTGTGAAAGTCATGTTGTAAGCAATTGTTGTTGAATTGGAATTGAAGTGAATGTGACTTTCCCCCTTGTATCTCATCTCACCTCTCTTCCGCTTCCTTCCTCTCTTTTCAATCTCTTCTAATCTCTCCCAAGATCTGCAGCCCCTGCATCAACCGTCCACCTTGGGAAACCAAGGACTTAAAACTTGAAACTTGAAAGTGCCACCACTTTGGATGCCATAGATTATTTCTATCGTCCAGAAACATGTTTACTCTCATAAAAGCACAAATCAATCATATACAACTGTCCATCTTAGCAAACCAAGGACCTTAGAACTCGAAAGTGCCCCCACCTAAGTAGCAATAGATTTTTTCTATCATATATAAAGTAATAATATGTGCAGAACGTAAAATGTCATGTTAAACGAAATAGCCATTGATTTTGTTTGAATACCCTTAACTACACACACTACCACATAATAGATATTGTATCTACAAATTTTTCAAAAACTTGATTAACACGTAACATAACAACTTATTATGTCTACATATGCCTACCAAACAACAATCTTAACCTAGGTTCCATGAATTTTCCAATGTCAACAAGAGATGTCTCATGTGACTTCTTAGTCATGCAAAAAACATAGATATAAATACATCAATGACTAAGTCTCTTTTATTCTTGAATTTGCATTGAAACAAATCTTTGTAATTAATGCTTCAAAATATATAAAATAAACATTTTTTGAAATAATTTTTTTTCATCTGATCACCATTATTCCCTTACCAAATCTCAAATGCAACTCACGTGACAAGATTACTAGAATGCATAAATATCCAAATCTGTGTGACTTTACAAATAAATATTAATACATATATATATATATTGTGTAATTAACCCTTTCATTTTTTCGTTTTATCATATTCTCGGCAGCAAATCACTAAAAGGCCTACATTTCTAAGATGACATCAAAAGCTCCAGCTAGCATCAAGTCAAAATAACCCATGCGTTTAGTTTATAAATTCATAGAATACAGAATAATATGATTTCAGCAAATAAGTATACATTTACTCAGAGGAAAACAATAAACTTAAGCATACGTTTTAGGGTGAGCCAAAATTTATTTCTTGTCTCGCCATTTCCCACTTTTATCACCTCGTGCCTAAATTATATCATGTTTTTGTTCTCTTTATTTATGTGGTATATATTAAGAGAAGGTGCTTGTCTTGGGCATTTTTCATGTCCTTTTGCAAGGAAGTGAAGGAAGACCTTTACATGAAACAAAAATATGATATCACTTACAAGTTAAATAAGTGAGACAAAGAGATATTCCAATATGATAAACAATATTGGGTGAAACCATTGTAAAACAAACTCACTTCCAACTTGCCTATAAACACTCTAATGGAGGAAAGAGTAGAGATGGAAATAAAAACACCCACAAGTACAACAAATATTTGGATCAAAATTCTTCTAAAGCTAATCTTATACAGAGTTTTACAAGTGATGTGGCACTATCCTGAAAAATAATCAACGGATTAGATTTAACAAATGCTAGGTGGCATAACTCTAAAGTCAGGCACACAGTGAGCTACAGCCTTACAAATTTAAAATGCAACTTCAAAAGACTAAAACTAAGTAATTGAACTTGAAATCAGGAACTAATAAACATTATACCTAAACTAATACTACAATTGAACACCCGTCATCAGATCCCAAATACATACATATCTACTCAGATGTACCCACAGCAATGAAACTCCAAAGCACTAAATATGAGTAATCGAACCCGAATCAGGAACTAATCAACATTTTCCCCGTACCTAAAATATTATAAGTGAGCACTAATCATCAGATTCCAATTACATACATACCTACAGAGGTGCATATGTACGAGGATTTATGAGTATAATTAGCAAATGAACATCACATCAAAATGATATAAGGCACTCATTGAGCTACACCTCTACAATGGAACTTCAAAGCACTAAAACAAAGTAATTGAACACGATATCAGAACCAATCGACATTGTCCCCAACCTATAAGACTATAATATAACACTCATTATCTGATACACACACGTGAGGGGTAAGAGAAATCCAAAATTATGAAGAGGCTTACACGCTGAAAGTGCCGGAGACTGTGTCGTTGGCGGACCTGACAGCAGCTTCGAGATCGAACCCGAGGGAGGTGCTCTCGTCGGAAGATTTGGACGCTGCGTAGGAATTCCAATCCGCCAGAATAGACGACGAAGATCCCGTCATCTGCTGATCGTCGCCGCCGGGGCCCTGTGAGAACCATGCCTGCGCAACTTTCTGCATCGCTCTGGCCAAAAACCCCAATTCTCAGCTCTCCACAGAACGGAAGCGAGCAAAGAAGGAGATCGCAGCCACTGGGAAGAGCATAATGAATCTGAACAAGCCAAAGAAAACGACGTCATTTTGGAGCTTAAATTGCAGCTAAAAGATAGACAGATTTTTATTTTTTGTTTCTTTAATTTCATTACGGCAATTGAAAAATAGATGGCAACAATATGTTTGTTGTATTGATGGTTTTAAATTGATACGTATACATATGTATATATATATATATATATAGGCATTTTTTTTTCCAATTTAATTATCTTGTGCATAACCTTTTACTGAAAATAAAAATAAAAATATTATATGAATTTTAAATTAAATAAATTTAATATACTCTTAGATATTAAAATTTTCAAAAAAAATAAATAAATTTATTCAAATATATTTTTATTGTTTTCAACCTTTATATATGATACAATATACAATACGATATGGTCCTTGTTGAAGCCCTCAAGAATTACTAAACTGGTTAGGTAATTGGAAAAAATTGTTTGCCTTCGTGATATGAAAATTTCCAATTTTTATCTATAGGATATTCTTTTAGGCATGTTTAGGAGTACCGAGTCTTCAATTTAGACCTGAATGGAATTGAAAGAAATTTAATATAATTTTTATTGTCAAAATTCACATATTCAAATCAAAACTCTAAATTTATACTATCAAAATGTAAAGTTAGAGCAGCATTAGTATTTAATTTACTAAAAGGGTAACATTTTTAACCTTTTTATAAATTAGATAAGGAGCGACATTACCAAAGATTAATTTTTAGGAAGATAATTTTATTGGCATAAGAAACTTTCACACAATCTTGAATCATCTTGTCGCGAGCGACAACCATGCCTCTTGCCTATCATTGTTAAACACACTTTGAATCTATTTTCATTTTTGGCTTTGATCTATCCTCATTATAGGTCAAGAATTCTTTCCTTGATAGGGAGTGCATAGAACCATACATGTTATATGGACTGAGTTTCATCAACAGAACTTCACTTTCAATTTTTTTACCTGTAAAAGGCACCCATTAAACAACAATTCAAGCAAGCCCTTGATGTAATAAGAAGGAATGCCACTCAAAAGTGAAACCATTAAATGGGTTCCTATTTTCATTATTTGCTAAATCGACCATTAAAAAGAAATTCAACAAGAAAAAAAATTAATCTTACAATTTTCAAGAAATGAGTATACCATTTGGTTTGAATAATTGAAGAAGCTTGAATTTCATATTTTGAAGTCAGTTGAAAATAAACAATATTAGCATCCTCAGCTACTTGTATAAAAAGGTTTGGCTACATGGAGAAATATGCAACTTGTATAAAAAGGTTTTGCTACATGGGAGAAGTATGTAATTCTCTAGCTAGTTCCTTCTGCTTTTGATAGGCTCCATTTAGAACATGGAAAGCATGAGAGAAAGAGAGAGAGAGATGAAGGAACCTAATTTTTCTTGTGTGGTAATAAGAAAAATGGAAGGGAAAATAAAACACATGAAACAAAATAATGAACAATTTTTTTAAAAAAAATTTTATATGCCATAATCAATCATATTTGAATAACTTCTCATTCTTAATCATAAGCGAAAATATAATAAAAAATCATTTTTCATCTTATACAAAACCTTAGCCCCTCAATTGGAAGAGAGTTTGCGGCAGAAACAAAGGGCTGGTTTTTTTTGTCCTTTATACCTCCACACTGCCATATCATATCGTCATTGATACTTCTACACTACCACAACAACAGGAAGAAACCAATTTCAAAGAGTTTCGTATAACCTGGAAAAAAAATTTATGTGCATATTAATTAAAGACTGGTGTTCAACAAGAATATGTCCAAATCTTCACTGAAAATAGAAAGAAGCTGCCCATTCAAGGTGTCAACAAGTCAAAAGCAACAGAAAGATGTCAACTAATTAATCCGTTTCAGATCAAACAAACTTTGCAAAAACATAGCCTCATAAAACTTTTATAAGCTGCACCTCAAATACCAGAGGCTCCTTTACATGAGACAAGAGGATGCGTCGAGGGCCAAACTGCAACCAAACATAGCCTCATAAAACTTTTAAAAGCTGCACCTCAAATACCAGAGGCTCCTTTACATGAGACAAGAGGCTGCGTCGAGGGCCAAACTGCAACCAAGAACCCCACACACACACTCAGAGTATGAAAATGAGTCCATTATCCATGATTCCACGCATACTAAAGTGAACTTCTCTTATATTAAAAATTATTTATAAAGATGGAAAAAAAAAAAAAAAGCTTAAGAAACACACAAAGGAATCATAAAAAGAAAAGCAAGGGTGTAACCTCATCAGGTATTGGTTTCAAGTTTTCATTTATGTATCCTAATGCAGGAGGTATCAGTGCTCTTCTCTTTCCTGAAAAAACCGAAAAAAGGGTTGAGTGACTTGCCGATGCTAAACAAAGTAAAGAACATATATATAGTACTACTACAGTAATCAGGTTTTGTTGCAAAACAGTGGCACTCTTTGAATGGAACCACAAGGCTACAAAAATTCAACATCCCATTTGACATAAGTTATAATTCATGTGTGTTATATATTGACCATTGCACAACATTACAAGGGCAAAAGTAAGAATTTTTTATTGGGGTAGCATAACAAACAAAAGTAATTTCCAGGCTCCAGCTGTCTTACTTTGTGCAACCAAAATGATATTTTGAACCATTTGATATTAACCCATTCTTTTAGCAAAATAGAAAGATATTTAACTCATGGTCTTCTCCAATCCACCAACCCTGCAAAATGTGGCAAGTCTTGTGACTTCTGTTAAACTTCAGAAATTCAAAAATCATATTTCCTAAAAAGCTTTAGTACGGAAAGTCTAAAGCTTATTTTTAAAATTTGAGAATATAACTTGAAAGCTCGTGAAGTTGAGAACATATAGCAGTTGTGATATGTTATTGTATATCCTATTCAACAAGTATTTGGCCCAAAATTTTCAAAATTCATGAAATTCACACTGGATTAAAAGTATCTACAATGACTGACTTTTCTCAAAAAGTCAGCAGTTAACCCACTCAAATTCAAATTCAGAAAATGCCCAAAATTTTGCAAACTGAAAGCAAATCAGAACTTACCTCCAACCTTCATGCCTGTCAGCATCTCCTTCAGACCCTTTATGATCTGCAGAGTGCCACAACTTCTAAGAAAACCAAGGCAAAAGGCATCTTCTACAAAAAGAACTAATAAATTTTAAATTAAATTGTGTGTAAATGGTAATAATTCCTTATAAATGAGAAGAGGAAGCTTGATGGGTTAATAGAATTGTAAAGCTGCAGATATTGAGTGAAGACATGGAAAAATGTTCAAAGAATCTACAAGAATCATTCAAAAACAAATGAATTGCATCTGGAAGTGATTATGAAAGCAACCTGCCATTGAAATGGATAACACTTGTGAAAAGAAAAGCAATCATGACATTCATAAGAAGTGAACAAGTGCAGAGACGGGACTGAAAAGTCAAATCTAAAGGGATTATTCACAACCAATCCTTGTAAAGCTTGCTCACACAAGACTAAACTTTGCCTAAGCCCTAGACCATTTGGAGCTGCATTTGAAAGGTTCATGATATCCAAAGTGTTCACAACGTACCATTGAGCTGATGGTCAACTGTTTTCTCTAAAAGAATTGCACAACACATAAATCATTAATCTGGCCCTTGCCTAACCAAACCACAGCCCAATCTCTTATACTACCAGTTCAGGATGTATTAAGCTGCAAAGGTCATATTAAAGAGAATTTCTCTCCAATAGGGCAAGCAAAATAGCAGTCTTAACAGTTACCATTGATTATAAAGAAACTGGCAGATATTACATCTTGGGGAATACTTACAGAAACCTACTGGTAGAGAAAGAAGCAAATACAAACTTTTTTTTTTTTCAAATCAAGGACTTAATCTTCATTTAGCTTCTAAATGTAAAGCTTATATCAACCAGCCATGACTTTTCCCAATGTTTTAAGACTCAAAAGACTCAAACTAGTACCTGGATGAACAGTAGATACATGGACCAATGACATCAGTGGTCAATTATATAATTTTAGATATCATTCAGAAATTTTCATGCTTTATACACACACACACACATATTTTTATATACTTCAGAGGAAAATTTCATAAATAAAGAGATTTATTAAGAGAATAAAGGAAATATATACAAAGAAAAAGGCAAGGCATGCTCCTAGCAGATAAGAAGAAAACAAAAACAATAAAGAGAACTTGACAAATTCATATGCTAATGGAGTGATTTGCAGAGCACCAAGGTCCAGCAAGAAAGACCATGGTACTCCAAATTAAAGCAGCAAGAGTAACAAAACCGTCAAAAATTATGGCATAGTGCCCCCAAAAAAAAAATTACAATGAGCTTCCTGCTCCTTCTCCCAGTAACGCCACATAAATATTCCAGAAAGAAGTACAACAGGAGAAAAAAGAAAAAAGTTCACCCACTCCAGTAACTAAGCACACAAACATCAGGACAAGATGTTCTAAGAAAATCTTTAGTATTGATCCTATTAACAGCTGCAAAATAAAGTGAAAGCTTTTATTTTAGAGGGAATTAGGATCCATTTAGTTGTAGAAAACATTTTTCATTTTTCATTTCAGTTTATCAAATAATTACAAAAATGTCACCTTTTTTAGAAGAAAAAAAATGGAATATCTTAGCTTAAAGGGATGCCAGAACAATCACAAGAAATACAACTGTCAACAGAAATCAGCAAATTCCTAGCTACTTCTACTCTGCTAAAAACATCAGACAGAAATAGCAAGCTCTACGTTTCATATTTGATTCGAAACATACATAAGCTAATAGCTTACCCTTCTTCTCAAACCAAGCTCTACATTTCAGGCAATTTTTCTAAAAATGCCCATAGCAATGACAGAAATAGCATTTTGGTCCATTATGTTCCCTCTTGCGAGCCCCATTGACATAAGAAGGTCCCGCAACCTTCAATGGATCTTTCTTGAAACTCTTTTTCGGTTTCTTTCCTTTGCTTCCAACTCCATGAATCTGAGCCTTGCCTCTTTTTGAATTAATATACTCACCAATTCATTCACATTCCACTTTCCCTTAATAGTGTTATAGTGAATCTGAAATGGCTCATACAGTGTAGGCAAGGAATTCAGAATGAACTGAACAAGGAAACTTTCATCAACATTCATACCTAGAGATTTGAGTCTGGCAGCTAGATTTGTCATTTCAAGGACATGCTCATTCATTCCACGGCTACCATCAAATTTCATGGTGGTAAGTTCAACCATTAATCTCCCTCCAAGGGAATTGTCCACTGAACGAAACCAATCTTCCATAGCCTTGAAATATTCCTTTGCATTTTCAATTTGAGGAAGCGTTGACTTAATATTGTTTGCAATACACATTCGCATAAACATGATTCTTAATCTATTCGATCTTTCCCATGACTTAGACAAAGCTTGCTGCTCCGAACTGCTTGTTCCACTAATAACAGCAGGTTTGTCAATTCGTAGTGCTAAGTCAAGATCCAGAACACCAAGGTGAAACTGGATCTGTTCCTTCCAGTTAGAGAAATTAGTTCCATTAAAGATCGGAACAGAAGAAGCTAGCGAATGAAGCGAAACAGGAACTGACACTGCAATAAAATCATCACAACATTAATGCTTTGAGAAAATCACTTCCATTAGTAATATTGCGTTCAATCTTTGGATTAACTAATACAATATACTAATATTCAAATTTAATGGTTATTTTCACTCACCTAGGCATAATTGATAACCCTTCAAAGTTTGATTGGTTTGTCACCTTTGAGCATCCATTCTAATCTCACTATCATTCTATCAGTTATCCTAATTAATTTAATGACTATTTGAAAGTTGGTGCACCTTTGGGTCAAACCGTAATAATCAATAATCATTCCACAATAATTTTGCAAAGTCAAAATTCAATTCAATATTTATTACTTTTCCCAACAAGATCACTTTGGTGACAACATGCTAACCATAATATAAATATTGATTGATAAATAACCAAGCAAAAATTTGTCAACGTTCACAACAAATAAATAATATCCCAAAATAAAAATTTTATCATGAAAAATCGATCATATAGAGGTGGTGACTATTATTGAAGGTATGATGGAATAAGACAATGTCCAGGACCGTTTGCTAAATTCCTAAAAGAGCATGGTATTTGTGCACAATACACAATTCCTGGTGCGCCCCAACAGAATGGTGTGGCTGGAAGGCATAATCGTACTCTTATGGAAATGGTTAGAATTATGTTAAGTAACTCCTCAGTACCCATTTCATTGTGGATTGAGGCCCTTAAGACAGTCGTTTATTTGCTTAAACGGATACCTAGTAAGGCAATTCAAAAGACTCTTTTTGAATTGTGGAGGAGAAGGAAACCGAGTTTGAGACACTTTCATATTTGGGGTTGTCCAGCAGATGCTAGGATTTATAATCCACATGAAAAGAAGTTGGATTCTAGAACTGTAAGCAAGTACTTTATTGGTTACCCAGAGAAGTCCAAAGGGTTATAGGTTTACTACCCTAACCATAGTACGAGAATTATTAAAACTGGAAATGCTAGATTCCTTGAGAATGGTGAAATTAGTGGGAGTGATGTATCACGTAATGTGGTCATTGAAGAAGTTCGAGTGCCTATCCCGATACTTGTAACTTCAACAGAAATTGTTGTTTCTCCAGTTGTCGAACAATATGATAACATTGAACAACAATCTAGTGATCAGCTACTCCATAATGAGAATGTCACCAATGAACCGGTTGCAGAACAATTACAATCTACCCACATCTTCCTTTTCATCAGACTTTCCCATAGGTTCTGGTGAAGCAAAGAAAAGTGGTTAAGTGAGAGAAATAATTTCTACAAGCTTTCTTCAAAGAAAGGAGATTTCATTATGGCTGATTCTGGTATGTTTTATGAAACATTTTATTTCCGCATAAAAGATGATTATGCAACTTTCATGATAGTTGAAGATTCCTATTTCAGGAAATTAAATTTTTACATGTGATATCAGAGTCATGGTTGAAACTATCATGATTTTCCTTTTAATATAGAGATCAATTTCATTAATATTTTTCAATCTTGCTATTGTTTTATGTGCAATGTTTTACGTTCATAATGTTCGTTTGCTGATTCCAAAAATTCCCATGATGTTTTCCGGATTTAATGAAATCTTGATGAAAGCATGTAGTGGCTGGATTTATTGGGATTTTACGTTATTGGAATATCATGATTCCGTGTGGATATTTATTAGCATGTATCAGTTTGATTTCGTATGAGTTGATTCTGAATTTGTTGGCTGCATGATGGTTTTATTTACTCACAATTCAAACTGTCGATTTATTGGCTTGAATCTTGACATTCGCTGGTCATCTTCTTTGTTTTATTGGGCTCACTAGTTTGTTTAAATGATTACTTTTTGGTGAGCATTTGTTGGGCCGTATGGTTTAATGCATGCATACCATTTTTTTATTGTTTGATTTCGTATGAGCCACTTACATGTTTTATGATAGTAAATTAGTAATGGTGGCTACATTATGGGCTCACTTTATGCATGCATGGGCTGAACTATTTTACATGTAATTGAGAAAATTAAAAGAGAATGCTAGCATAGGGTTTTGAACTCAGAACATAGTGTTCAAAACAATGCATGCTAACTAATGGACTGAAATGCTTTTTCTGTCATGGCTATGGGCATTCATGGAAAAATTGCCCGAAACGTAGAGTTTGATTCGAGAAGAAGGGTAAGCTATTAGCTTATGTATATTTCAAATCAAATATGACACAAGTTGCTTCTAATGCATGGTGGATTAACTCTAGTTCTACTATTCATGTTTAAATTCGATGCAGGGATACCTTTCGATTCAGAACATAAAGAAAAACGAGCATTTTATAGTCTTGGAAAATGGAACTCAAGTACCAATTGTTGGTGTTGGAACTTTACGTTTGTTTTTAGAGTCAGACCACTGTTTGGGCGTATTTGATACTTTTTATGTTCCTACTATTTCTACAAAGTTAATTTCGATGTCAAGAGTTGATTATGATGGTTATGCTTTGTATTTTGAATATAATGTTTTTCATTTGTTGAGAAATGACTCATTGGTTGGTTTTGCTGTTCTATTTGAGGGGTTATATAGATTTAATCTTAACAAAAATTTTGCTAAAACACTCCTCACCCTGCATCATGATGTTGGAACTAAACGTAGTGGAGTTAATGAGAATTCTTCTTTCTTGTGGCATAAAAGACTGGGTAATATATCCAGAGAAAGAATGGAGAGATTGGTAAAAGATGGGATTCTTTCAAATCTTGATTTTAATAATTTCAATGTATGTGTGGACTGCATTAAAGGAAAGCAAACCAAACATACAAAGAAAGGCACCACAAGAAGTGGAAAACTTTTGGAGATAGTCCAAACTAATATTTGTGGACCTTTCGACTCACCGTCTTTTTCAAGCAAGCATACTCAATATCTACCAAAGTAGTATCCTTCAGAATTCGTCACTTCTCTTTGATTGGAAGATCAGAACACACACAGATTCTAGCACATGAAATGTTCTTCATTTTCTTCATGAAAGAATCCAAGTCCAGTTGCTTACTAACTGCACTTGCAACATAGCTCAACCCTAGGGTAGTCCAGTATATTAATGGAATGACAAAAAAAATCACCCACACTGGTATTCTATCCATTATCAACTCTTCATGTTCCACTGCACAGGACCAGGAAGAAAGAAAAAAAAAAAAGCAAAGCATATTGCGATAAACCAAGGGCCATTTCCATGATCCAGTCCCTATCCTCAGAGAAATTGGAAAATAAATGAACCACTAGGAAGAGACGAGATTTCAACAGTCCAGTTTTTTCCATATGTCAACAATGTTCTTGACATAAGTGCATAGAGGGGCTTTTCCAAGAAGTTGTCCAATAACAGCTTCCTTTCATTTCTCCAGTGCAAGTTGGAAAATGGCAAAATGCTATATGGAGGATTCATAAGAAAACTGCCATCCTCTTTATAATAGGCTTGAAAATTTTCAACTGTGATGCATCATCCTTTGAATCATCAAAAACAAATGTCTCCAGGAAAATTTCATATCTCTTGAAGGTTCACCACAATCCTTATGCTTCTTACTAATTGAATTTATAAGATTGTCAAAAATTTCCTCAACACTACAGCCTGTGGCTTTTTATGAATATATGCTTTCCAAATTTTCTACACAAAATGCTCAAAAACTGGAGAACTGGAAAATAAGGTCACATTTTTGTAATTCTTTGAAAAACTAGAGAAGGAAAACAAAACTATTTTTCAAAATAAAACTATCTCGTCAATTTCCAAATAAAAGAATGCAAGAGAAACACAAGATAATTAGCAACACAAGTCAAATGGGTGAAAAAGGACTTGAAAGATAAGTCCTCAGAAGCAAATAAAACTCAATTCATGCTATCCCTCCTCAAAGAACACCAAAAAGAACCAGCTCAGTCAACACAGGAATCAAATAATCAATACCCTTTCAGTTCAAATATCTACCAAAATGGAAATTCCAAGACCTGAGAAATCAAAGCACTAAGAAAACCAAACAAATGAAAAAGGGTCAAAAAACCTCAAGACAAGGGAGCATCCTCCCAAAAATGAACTCTCTCCCACATAAATGAGGAAAAAGAAATGAGGCACCTGAAAATGAATTCACAAGGAATTGCATGAAAATTCCTTTAACTGCAGCAACCCATCCATTCCGTTGAAGCCTATATTTACTATGAATTGACTTATCCCAAACAGAATCAAATTTTAGAAGAGACGGCTAGAGCTTTTCGCCAACAAGGGGCAAGGAAATGTTTTTTTGGACACTAAATTATCTAGACCCAAACTTCCACCTCTCTTAGAATTCTAAATCATAGATGATGATTTCATATTTACAACACACATAATGGAAAATTCATTGTCAAATATCCAAATAGAATGTAAAGAGAAACTGAGTAATTTTAGTAGGACTTAGTCGGTTAATTCACTATCCAAAACAAAATTAGTAGAACCAGGAAACCAAAAGTTTATTGCATGTTAAATGAAAGAACAAGTAACCTGTTTCTCATCCAGAGGAAGTTTAACGGGCATGCTTTCTCCACTAAATTGATCGACAGTGCTGGATCAAAATACAACATGAGTATACTCAAGAAACAATAATAGAATAAGGCAGTAGACGAATAGTTTAGGGGCAATAGAGTAGAATCTAAAACAAACAATCATTTTTATAACAACATAGATAAGGACCCACTATTTTATTTTATTTTAGCATGTAAATGTAAAAATCAGGAATTCTAATCCTCTAGTGGAATGATGTACAAACAATGGAGCAAATAATATGAAGTACCTATGGACAAAATATCCATTGGAGCGCCGGCAAACATAATTGACTTCAACCAAATCTCCTTCATGAACTTCTGGTCCCTCCCCTTCAATAATATCTTGAAAATGAAGCTTTAGAAGTAAGTATAAAACTTAGAAATAGGAATAGTACATCACCAAAGTATTGGGGGAGAGAGAGAGAGAGAGAGGTAAAAGCAAGTTTAAGTAAGAGAAGATGAAAACATGAAACAACAACAATTTACTAGCTAGCCACAGCAAAACAACTTTTTAGACAGTTGTTAAGTCGCCATAAAACCTAAAAGCTCAGGTTACTAGGTTGTGGACCAATGATGTATATCAAGCCCTGTTTTCCTTGCACGTGCAACTAGGGCTGGGCATGGTTCAATCCAAAGTTTGGATTCATTAGAAAATGCAAACCGCAACCGAACTATTTCAAATGGTTAACTGAAATTCAGTTAACTAGTTTTTAGACCAATATCCATCATTGAACTAAACCAAATTGTTGGATCCAATTTAAAATTTTAAAGTCACTAGAAATTAATATTTCTCTTCCCTAATAATCAATATGCAAATTTTAATATTTCACCATTTAAAATTAAAGCATCAATCTTAGTACAATACAAATTATTTATTTTAATTATTAATATGGTATAATATAATAATTTTATACATAATACATTTTTATATATTTATAATATATCAATTGGGTTCACTTAATCATGGTTATTGAATGTGCCAAAGATAACCCAAAAAAAGTTAAAATCAAAACTGAAACCCAGCCAAAAAATGATTAACTGATTTTTCCATTTGGTTTGGTTCAGTTTTGCGTTGTTTCAATTTTTCAGTTTTTCTTGCCCAACCCTAGCAGTGGGCACAATCCTCTTTTTTTGGTTTTTGGCATTTGAATGTGCCTCTATAGTCACATATTTAGTAATTCATGGAAAGATAAACAAGCATTAAATAACATCCATTGTTGGGAATATGGTTTAACAAACAATGGCGAGAAAGAGAATAATTGAACTCAAGGCCTTATGGCAACATACCATGTTGTTTAACACTTGACCTAAAAGCTTAAGCTATTGCATACATCAAGCCTTAGCAAATAGCAATAGTATCACAATGTAAGCAATTCTCCTCAATAATGAGACTAGACTTTGCAATTAACCTCAAAAAAAAAAAAAAACATTTTTATATATTAAAAAAAATAACAAAAGAAAATAGTTTCACCTTGAATCCTAACCCCACTTGAAAGTTTTCGAGTCCTGGATGCTTCAAATCCAAAATTAAAATTGCATATAAGAACTATGACGAGCATTGAAAGAAAGGATTTTGATATAATAATATATAATACTAATTTTATCCAAACCATATAAAAGGGAATAATAAATAAATGACATACAATCAAACATATACAACATTTTACCGAATCACTTCAGGTTCTTTCATCTCCAGCATAGGTGCAGCAAGAGTAGGATAAAAATGCGACAAAATGGGATTGAATCCCATAAACTGCAAAAGCAACCTCCTTGGCACTTTTTCCAATGTTTTAGCAGGGAGTCTATTGTGAACCTTGGGCTGCTCATCATTTACAGAACTGGTTGGAAAAAAGTTGCAACGTAGTTGTCACCCTTGCTATTCAGTAAACCAGTAAGTTTACAAAACTAATACACAAAAATATTTGAGTCAGACAAATGCCACTGGATAATTTTCAGCATGCATTTTGTGTGTTCTTGGATCAGGTAAAGTTATTTCTGCATCTCAATTGAGATAAGAGCAGTACTTTCAATCAGTATAACAACATGAGGCTATGTAGTTCTACTGGTTGAATATCTTTGCAGTATTAAAAAACCGATTTTAAGAGCATCTCGTAGCGAAATCTCATGCATTTCATCATTAAGATGTACAAATCTAAGCCACTATTTAATATTTTTAATTTATATATAAATACATGAAGCTATCCACAAATTAATTATTAAAATCATGAAGCTATGGTTTACACTTGCTCAAATCCTGAATTTCTCTCATATTGGAATTGTGTAATCATTGCTCAAGTGCTAACTATTGCATACTTTCACTTGTGCACAAGGTCGGACCCGCAACTTATGTGCTCATGATTGGTCATCGGGATATAGTGGTAGGATTCCCTTACTTATCCCTATCATTAGATGTCCTTGAGAGTTTTGGCCAGGTGAGCTCCAATTGAGGTTCATTAAAAGAGCCATGCCCCTTACCTTTTGCTGCTCAAGCATCCACCACATCATTCATGACTTGTGTCTCTTCTTACCCCTAAATCATTGTCACATGTAACTATTCAATTGGGCTTGCAACTAAGGCTACAAACGAAGTGCCTTGGGAGCTTGGCTCGGTAAGAACTCATACTCATTCATTACATAAATGAGTAATTTCTAAGCCCAATTTTTTAGGCTTGTTAATAAACAAGCTGAACTTGAACTTAACATGCTCATTTCGACTTGATTATAGGCTTGGTCGACATATCTAGTAGGCTTGGACTAGCCAAGCTCATTTAATATGATTGAGTTTGGTTTGATAGACTTCAGAGGGCTTATTTAGCCTAAAAGTAGGGGTTGATTGGGTGTGGACTTTTTCAGCCCAAATTCTATAACCTAAATTCAGTGATAGGACCAAGGCCCAATGTTAATAGGCTAGCTTGGCAGAGACAAAGAAAACCTAAGGCAATGCTAGTAAGAGTCTCATTTCACCCTTTGCCTAACAAAACCCTAAAAGAGCCCTTCGAAACCCTCGATAAGAGATTCCAAAAAACCAAGTCGTTCGTGTGCAGTACCTCAAATCGGTAAGGACTCAGATCAACTCCTTAAGCTTGAATGAAAATATTCAAACTTGGATTGAGCTCAGCTTGTGCTCGAGCTCAGTAAAAAATTCAACTAAAAAATTGAACGTGGTAAATCTCTGCTCGGCTCATTTGCAGCTTACCTGCAACTATCTTATAATTGGCTGAACTTTCACGTAGCGCCTTGCCTTACTGAATGGTTAGAAACTTCTCAACCCTTTACAAATACTCTCTCGTTTCAGGCCTTTTGGCTCTCTCCCTATCTACTCTCCCAGCCTTTGGATTCTTTCCACCAACTCGAACTCCCTCGCCTGCCACCCTCTCTGGGCCTCTCCGTCATTCCCATCACTAGGCCAAAGCTTTGATTATCCTCCCGAACTCTGGAACCCTCTCTACAAATGGTTGCTAGAATGCATTCACATCATTGGAAATTCAAAAATACTCATTTCTTTGGCATCGCAAATTACCAAAACCTGGAACATACCCACATGCCAAATACTTCCATGTCGATCCCTGCCACCCTAAATTCTCAATCAAACGACATATCGAATCATGAAGAGCAACAACTCTGATTCTTCTACGACCAAACAACAACAATAATAATCATAGAAGTGTTTGTTACCTTGGAGATTTGAAAGCACATTTGAACTGAAGTAGCGTTACGGGGGAAAGAGCTTCCATGTCCTTGAAGAGTAGCAGAAGGATAAAGAACAAAAGAAGCCGATAGGGGCAAGTAAGCAAGGGGACGCGGAGCTTCAAGTCATACTTTTGTGATGCCGGTTGTTTTGGGAATATTTGCACTAATTTGAATTTTGTTTATTTTTTACATCTATATTTTAAAAAAAAAATTAGTAAAAAAAATATTGTAGTGCCGAAATTTCATTATGAAAAGAATTATAATGCAATAACACACCTGAAAAAGAGAAATAATTATGATGGGCAAAACGCGTCTCAAAAGTTAAAATCATATTTTGCTATGAAAGCAAATCATTATCGATATCTTTAGAAGAGAAAAATTTTACTTGGAGTAAATCTTAAGAGAGAAAAAAAATTAAAGTTAAGGATTTTTAATAAAGTAGCAAATATTCAAGTGAAATGAATTCCATTACCATTAAATTACCATGAAAATGAATGTTTGGTACGAGCTTATCCAATGAGTGATGTAGGATGGGATTAATCGATCTAATTCTACGGTTCAACCCTCACACAAGCAAATACAATCAAAACACTTTAAATTAAAAATTCAACTAGTTAAACATAAACACCATAAATCATGTTATATTTCACATGTTGAATTTTTAAATGGTGTATGATGTTGTCCAGAAATAAGTCTCAATTGATCTTTCACAAAAGAATCAAGTTAAATGCGAAAAAGTTGTTATTTCAATGATTCAAAAATATAAGTTATATGTTAGCAAACTAATATTTATATAATTGATTTAAGCTAGCATGTATCAATATTAAATTCTAAGGATTCAGATGGCTTAACAAATAAGGGATTTTAGGCAACAAGCAAAGGTTTGCACAATATATAGTAAGGGTTCAAACACAAGTATTGAAATTACCAAAATAATTGTTTGGATGACTTGACGTTGTTCAACACAAGTTAGACCACACCGAAGTCCTTTGTGCAAGCTTTAAAACACCGAAACAAACGCAGCAATTGATGTAAGGAAAAGTGGTTGTGTAGGTGTATGATGGAAGGTGGTTGTGTGGGTGTTGGATGGAAGGTGGTCGTGTGGTGTGTGGGAGAGATGATGATGGAGTCGCTGGATAGAATAGTGCTCTCTCACCACTTGATCTCTGGAGAGAACACGTAACCTCACACTACACAATCGAAATGATTAGATAAAGCTACACAAGCTTTAGCAAAGAAAATTCTTTCAATTAAATATCAATCGCTATAATAGTTCTTATTGTAACGACCCAAATTTTCCAACCATTATTATTTTATTTTTTTTTATTGTCAAACTATATATATTTTAACTCTAATACCTTGTACAAATATCTGTCACCATCATGGCCCAAAGTGGATGTCATGGTAACCTGTGCATTCTATGTATATTACCTATGCAGCGGAAAAATATAAAGATTCAAACCATATCTCAAAATACACAATACTAGAGTACTACCAACCCATCTATATTTACATATACACACATGTACATCATTTCCCAAAAATCCCAAAATATTGTAGGCTCTACTACTCACCCCAAAATTATGTCGACTCAGTCACCTCCTCTATTTTTGAGCTGGCCCTGCATCCTCTCTAGATTACTTGAAATGTTTATAATACTGGGGTGAGACACCTCTTAGTAAGGAAAAACATGTTACTACCAGTGTGTGTGGCATATGAGTTTGTACACAAAACATAATCTTTAATTAAACTATAAATAAGAAATCATGCAAAAGTATCTATATAATAACTCACACCTATGTCATTTAAAATACAGAATTTCTGAGTTATCCATTCAATCATACTTCTAACTATAATAAGTAATCTCTATTTTATGAGTATACTATATATGCATATAATTCTGAAAACTTCTCTGGATGGTTGTATGTCATGATTTAATCCCTCATGATAGGGTTATGTGACCCGTAGGTGGGACTAAACACTAGTTGGTCTACCAGTGCTAGTCTAACTGTATTTCTGTATATATCTATAGCACGAAAGGCCCGCTCCACCTGGTCCGAACACCAGGGAGCCCTCTACTCTACCTGTGGCACAATCGGCAATATCATACTCTATCTAAGATGTAAGAACCTGACCTGAGATATGTTGATTGACTAAATAACAAAACAGTAAAAAGGTAAATTTTGTAGGCTTCGTCGACGAAGCCATTATTCTCATCGACGAAGGCCCTCGTACTGTTCGGTGATGAAATTTAGAGCCTCGTCGACGAAGAGATACCGAACGTGTTATAAAATGTCGGAATAGGGTTTGTCGCCAAAGGAGCAGGTTCATCGATGAAATGTGTGGATGATTCGTCGACGAAGGCGTCGTCTCGTCTAGGGGTGAGCATAATTCGGGGAAACCCGAATTAACCGATCAATTTCGGTCGGTTCGGTTCGGTTAAAAAATAGGTCGGTTCAGTTCGGTTATGGATGTACCAAATTTCGGTTAATCGGTTATCGGTTCGGTTAATAGAAATTTTAATTCGGTTAACCGAATTACCCGAAATAATAATAAATTAAAATTTAAATATAAACTAATAATATATATATATATATACGCGGGATGGGGGAAAGATTATTCTAAGAGAAATTAAAATTATGAATTGAGTTTTAAGATTATTTTTATTACGTAAAAATAAGACTAAAGTTTGAGATTGCGTAAAATAAGACTAAAGTTATAATTATAATCTATTTTTAATAATTAATTTAAAATAAATTCGGTTAAATTCGGTTAACCGAATTACCCAAAAAGGTAATTCGGTCGGGTGAGGTTCGGTTAACATCTCTTATTCGGTCGGTTCGGTTAATAAAAATCATTAACCGAAAATTTCGGTTAATTCGGTTAATTAACCGAATTTGATCGAACCGACCGTTTGCTCACCCCTAGTCTCGTCTACGAATTGGACCGAATCAAGGGTCTATAAATTGGATATTTTGTTGCTTCATGGCTAAGTAAGCTAAAACTCACTCTCTCTCTCTCTCTCTCTCTCTCTAGAACTCAAATCCTCCTTTTCTCTCTCTAGGATTCCTGGCTATCAGTTGCCGGAATCAACGATCCGAAATTACTATGTGGATCAAAAGGAGAAGCTCTACGTTTATAGCGGATCAGAAATTCGTTTCGAGGATTTTCGGGTTTTGACCCAAAAACGAAGTAAAGGTCCGATTTCAGTTTCGTTTATGAATATATGTAGTAGTAAGAATTATAGTGAAGTATAGTTCTTGGATGTTTAGTTTTGGGAACTCGATTCGTAGTTTTGGAGCCGTAGAATTCGTATTTTGGTATTCGGAAAAAAGGTAAAGGAATTCTGTTTATATCAGTTATATTTTGAAATTGGAATTGGTAAACATGTAGTTTGCGATTGTATGTATGTTTTGGTTACTTATTTGGGGAAATCTATCATGTGAAAATGCAAAATTTTTGGGTTACAGTTTTTGGGAAATTTTGGAGTTTCGGGTATCATTTCTATTTTAGTTGGAAAATCATATGTTATATAAAATGGTAGTAATGTCACGCCCCGAACCCAGCAACGGGACCCAGGGTGTGATATAGTAACCTAACCTGTCTCTGTATCATAGAAAACACCAATGATACAATAATGAATGAGGGTCCGACCCCGTGGGGTTCCCATGCACCCTATACATATTCACATACATGACATATACGCAGCGAAAAATGTTCTTTCTATACATACATTGTATCATACTAGAGTCTATACAAAAAGAGTCTAAGCTCCATAATACACAACATAACCCAAGGCGCCAGCAAATACCCAAAACGACGACCCTGTTACAGTCCTAGTACTTGCACAAGCACTTCACACAGTACACCGACCACTACGCTCCCAACACAAGGACGCTAGTTTCGGTTACTCGAAGGACCTGAAAACATGTACGTACAATAGGGGTGAGACACCTCTTAGTAAGGAAGAGTCAGGTTATATCAATGTGTGGCATATGCGTGTTATCATGACATAAAACATACACAGTTTAATATAGTTCCAGTATTTTCACAAAATAGTTCTAGATATATAGTGCTCATCACATACACACACATGATCAAGTAACCCGATGTCGTCACACCCTTCGACCCGAAGGCAGACCGCATTACACGGCATCCCCAGCACACGGCATAGCCCCAGGCTCCTATGGCATCGTACCGATACATCTTGTGGATCCACACCCTTCGGTGATCAACCGAAAAAGGCGGTATTTCACTCCCTCAGATATAAAGCCGAACACTCTTGCCACTAGCAGGTGGTATTTCACACCCTCGGATATAGAGTTAGACACTCTTTCACAACCTGGAACAATTCGGAACCCCATTCCTATATCTCATTTCAGAAATCACAACTCATGCATGTTCATATAATAATTCATTCCACACTCATTTGGTAATCTCAAAATCATGATTTTCAAAAAATACAGTTTAAACAAGTCAAGGCAAGGCCATCTCCATAACATATATATATATATAACACAATATATCCACGGTTTTCCAACGAAACCAGAGATGCAACCCAATGCCCCCTTTTTCCCAAAACTGTAACATGAAAATCTCATAATTTTACCCATCAAATTTTCCCAAATAAGTAGTCAAAACACACACGGGATTGTGAACCACAGTTCTACCGAACCCGATTTCGAAAATAATCGATATAAACAGAATCCCCTTACCTTTTCCCAAAAATCCAAACCCGAACTCTACGGCTCCTAAACAGCGAACCGAGTTCCCAAAACCTATAAATCACATTACAAAACATACTTACAATTCCATTCTATACAAAACTACCAAAATGAAAATGAAAATCGAGCCTTACCTCGATTTTGGGTCAAATCCTGAAAACACTCGAAACGAAGATCCATTCCACAAATCTCGAAGAGAATCCTTCCTTGATCTTCGTAGTAACGTCGGATCGTCGATTCTAACAACGTATGACAAAGAAATCTAAAGAGAGAGAGTGGAGTTCGAGTTCTTAGAGAGAGAGAGAGAGAGAGAGAACTTGATAACTTAGCTTATAATCAAAGAAAAGGATATTTATTGTAACGCCCCGAACCCTTAAACCCGAGTCTGGTGCGTTATACCTGATAAAAATCCTGATAATCCATAGACTAATATATATGCAGCGGAAAACATAAACATAATCTCCATATAACATAATACCATAGTTTACTAATTCTAACTATAATTCATATTAAATCATCCATCACCTGCATTTCCATAAATCTACATAACTCCCAAAACAATTCAGTATTTTCACAATCATTCCTTACTCAATAGCCTTAAAACATAAAGGCATAAAACATGAATATTTACATTCCTCAAAATTAACATAGAAATATACCATTTTCTTTTTCTATTTCCCAATAATGTTATAAAAATCTCGAGCTCTCAAAGCTCGATCTCGAGGAAATCCTGAAAAAAAAATGAATTCATATTCGAGTGAGACACATATCAGTAAGAGAAGAAACAATATATTAAAGCAGTGTGTGACCAACATGAGTTTATAATCAACATAATATTTAACATTTGCAAATTCTTAACATAATTTCCGAAATCATTTTCTGATCCTATTCAAACACATGCAAGATATTTTACCCACGAGATTACCCAAGGATAAGGATGATTACCCGCCCATACAAGTAGCACCCCTCTGCTCTGATACATTTGGCAACCCAAAGGTCACAACTAAAGCATATCAGGGCACTCACCTTACTCAGTAAGCCCTCAAGTGATAGATTGATCTCGTACTCACATAGTTCATACAAAAGTTTACCGGTAAAGGCCCTAAGAATAGGGAAATCTACGCGCCCATACAAGCAAGTTCCCTCTGCCCTAGTACGTTATGCGGCTACTGCCACATTTGTAGCTACTAGTGCACTCGCCTTACTCAGCAAGTCCTCAGGCGAAAGGTACATCTCGCCCAATCGTAACATGTTTTACGTACATACATACTTCTAATATCATAATACATCATTTTTTCTATCATTATTCAATTATACACATTTGTTCATATTCATAGCTTAACATTGCATTACATTTCACTTTAAGTGACTCTTTCCCATTTGTATCATTTGCGTTTCACATTTCATTTCATTTCATTGCATTATCATTTCATTGCATAACGTTTTCATTTCATTCCTTTGGATTACAGTTGCTCTTTAGCCGTCATCAGTTAGTCCACATAGAAATGCGCTAGAATCTGCTAACAATTAGTCCACATAGAAATGAGCTAGATCTACTAACAGTTAGTCCACATAGAAATGCGCTAGAATTTGCTATCCCGACTTTCAGTTGTCGTACATTTACCCAACATCTTTCAGTTGTTTTACCCAACATCTTTCAGCTGTTTACATGGTTGCATTAACACACACAAGCAAAAAAAGTCCATGTCATGCTTTATTCACAATGCATTACTTACTTAACCTGCATCTCATACATTTAACATATATTTCTACACAGCATTCTATTTACTCATGCCACACAATTTAGCAATAATATTCATACACTGCCTGTAAAATAAGCCAACCAACATTTAATGTTTATATATTGAAAATACCTTTCATTTCTTACATAATTATCTTGAAAATATTTCTCACTTTCATCAGTTCATTTTCGTATATACATATCTAATAAATAACCCTAAACTCGAAAAAAATATAATTTAAACAGTTGGCATTTTACCCATACCGAAACATATATACGTACATATAACACAATTTATTTTTCCATTAAATTCATAAAAATTCTAATTTAATATATATTTTTCTCCTTACCTGGTTTCTTGAACTATGCCAACAGGGACTCCGAAAAATACCTGCGGCGCTCACCCGGACCCTAAATAAAAAATTCCTAACTCTAATAAATTATTCCTGAATAAAATATTATTTAAATATTTCCTAGGGCCATAATTCCTAAATAAATAATAATATCCTTAAATTTAGCCAAATTCCCAAATCCCACTCTCGCTTTGGAGTAGGGTCTAGAAAATCTCAATTGAAAAATTATCTACATTAAAATGACGATGACAATGACTAAGACCACGTGGTGGTGTCCGATCGTTGATTTAACCGCATATTAACAGCGAAATTGAGAAAATGAGGAAAAATTACTTTTCCCCAAGAACAGTGCCTCAATCGTTTCCATGAAAAATCTGCTCTAGTAGAAATATCGGTAGCGGAACTAGGAATCCAACGGCACCTTCCGTTTCCCGATCCGCTGCAAACTCGTCGAGAAATTGAGAGAAGGAGAGAGACGGAGATGGAGGTGGCTGAGCACGCAGAAAATAAATAGGGTGGGGGGCGTGTCTGCACCTCTAACTTCTCCTCTTTCTTATTTGTTTTTCTTCTTTCTTTATCTTTCACTTTATATATATATATATATATATATATATATATATATATATATATATATATATTCTTCTTATTTCAATTAGTTTTTTTTTTAAATCCAATGTAAAAATGTTTAATTTAATAACTAATTATTTAATTCATCTTAATTTAATTTTATTTCTTTACTTTTTAATTTTTTTTTCTTCTTTTTCCCACACCATTCCTTTTATTTATTTATCTGTTTTTTTATTTATTATTTTTTTTTCAAATTATTTTAATCCTTTTAAATTTTTGGGTCTTTACATTTATAGTACCTTTGACTTGGCCAACCTCGTCAACAAGGCGGCGTCTTCGTCGATGAGTCAACTGAGGGAGTTCGCCGACGTAGCGGTGGCCTCATCGACGAGCTTGAGATTTTCGGATTCCCTGAAACCTCTCGGATTCTCCTCATCGACGAGCCTCTGCATTTCGTTGCCGAACAACAGAAGGGTCTTCGTCAACGAACTCTAACTTCGACGACGAAGCTTGCTCAATTTGCTATTTTGCCCTTTCCTTATTTATTTATTCTAGATCTCACGGATAGGGTTCTTAAAAGTAATGAGATGATCGTACCTATATTTGTATTAAACTATATTTCTCAAATTGAAAACGATGTGATTTGTTGTATACTCAAATAAGTGTGGAGTGAAATTTTCCAGGGTTTTGTAAAAGAGCTAAAGGCGGCTAAGTACCGTATGTTGATGAGTATAGGGACATGAGTTCCAAAATTGTTCCAGGTTTTGTAAATCAGCTAAGGGCGGCTAATTATCGAATACAGATGCCATGTCTCGGCGAATTTCCGTGGGCGAGAGTGTCCAGCTCTATATCCGAGGGTGTGAAATATCACCTGTTTGTTCTAACTGGTCACTGATGGGTGTGAGTGGATGCCGTATTAGCATGGTATCGCTGTGAGGCTTTAGTTATTGCAAGGTATCGGGTGCTTGAGTGTGATGACACTGACCGTATGTTTGGTATCGTATGTACTGGAACTGGATTGTGAAAATACTAGAACTATATTGTGTTATGTTTTATGTTGAAATAACATTTGTATGTCACACACTGATATAACCTGCTTTGTTCCTTACTGAGAGGTGTCTCACCCTGAATATACAAATGTTTTTCAGGTCCTTCGGGTAGCCGAAACTAGCATCATAGCGTTCAGAAGCGTGGGTGTCGATTAGCTACGTAAAGTATTTATGTAAGTACGGATATCTGTAACTAGGTTGTCATTATTGGGTTTTGTAGACACCCGAGGTATGTATGGTATTTTGGAATGTAGATTCTAGTTATGTACAGACTCTGGTATGGTACGTTGTATGGTACGATGTATGTATTAGAAAGAATATTTCCGCTGCATATTTGATGAGTATGGATATGTATAGGGTGTACGTGTACCCCACGAGGTCAAACCCTCATTCAGCTTAGTACCATGTATGTTTTAATTGATACAGAGATAGGTTAGGTTACTATATTCACACTTGAGACCCATCCGCGGGTTCGGGGCGTGACAACTTGGTATCAGAGCAAAACCAGGTTGTTAGGTCTTGTAGACTTGGTTAGGCGTAGTTATGTGTACATACTAGAGTATAGGATGTAGGAAATGGGTAGAGTAAGTCGAGGGTTGTTTTGTTTCTAGATGGGGACTCATTGGTGGTGTTATGTGTTTTTCCTGGAATGACGATTTCAGTAAAACCACGGCGAACCATTGATGGTTTTGTGTCGGTGTGGTAGGATAGACCTGGACCCATGAGAGTAGTAGTTAACATGGTTAATTTTCAATGATTGTGTTAACTGTATACGATATAAGAATTCTAACTAATTCTTATCTTACTTTGATAATGGAGCCCAAGGATAACAACTTGGATAGTAGTTCCGAGGGGACTGCGAGTGATGAGTTTTCTTCTGTGTCTTAGGGTTTGACAAGGCAGGTTATGTGAGAGATCGGGTGAATTATTTGGAGACGTGAGCACTCTCCTATTGCTATGGGTTGTACTATAGATAGGTTCACCCACATGCACCCTCCAACATTTACGAGAGGACCCAATTCGATAGTAATGGAGAACTAGGTGCAGAAGACCAATAAGATATTGGAAGTTCTGCACTGCACTGACCAGCAGAAGGTTCTCTATTCTACCTTTCAGTTGGCAGGAGAAGCGAAAAGATGGTGGACGGCGGTGAGTCTGCTTGAGAAGTAGAGAGCTGGTTCATTTGTTATGACTTGGAGCCGTTTCAAGGAGGTATTTTTAAAGAGGTACTTCCCAGCTTCCACTCGTGACACGAAGGGTGATGAGTTCTCGAGCCTGACTCAGGGAACCCTGATAGTGCATAAATATGCTGTCAGATATATTGATCTATCTCATTTCGCGCTATACTTGATCTTAAACAAGTATGAGAAGGCTCAGAGGTTTGAGAAGGGTCTGAGGAGGGACATTCGCAAGCTTGTGGGAATGCTGCAGATTCGAGAGTTTTCTATTCTGCCAGATAAAGCCACTATAGTCGAGGCTGACCTTCAAGGGGATGAGGTGGTACAAGAGCATAGGAAGAGGCCAGTATCTTCTGGTTCTCAGTATGGTCCTTGACAAGGACAGTGGAAGAAGAAGAAGAATTATGGTTCGAGTTAACGCCATAATACTGAACGGTAGAGTCCCCAGGGGGATTCATCCTCCGCACCATGCGCCAAATATCGTAAATGGCATGATGGTGAATACCAGCCATTCTGGGGTAACTACTACAACTGTGGCAAACTGGGCCATATATCCTGAAACTATTAGGCACAAAGGAGCGATATGCTTGCATAGAGCTAGAACCGTGAGAGTAATCAAATGCCTCGGGGGAACTATCATGAAAACAAGGCTCTGGAGAGGGTATACTCTCTTACTCCAGTAGATGCGGAACACCTTGGGAACGTGGTGATAGGTACCATGTTATTGTTTTTGAATAAAGTTGTTGTTTTATTTGATTCAGGAGCAACCCATCTATTTATATATGCTAGTTTTGTGAAATTGTGTGGGGTTGAAACCCAAATGATGGATGAATGGATGTCCATGGCTACACAGACCGGGAGTATAGCGATTTGTAGTAAAATATTGGAAAACTGGCCAGTGGTTATTCAGGGAAGGATGCTACCGGGGAACCTACTAGTATACTACATGTGTGGATTTGATGTCATACTGGGGATGGATTGGTTATTCTTTAGTTATGCGGTGATTGATCGTCGTTAGAAGGTAGTGGTGTTCAGACCTCATAAGGCGAGACGGTTACTCTTGGAGGGTTGTCAGGGGTACCTAGCTTGCATGAAGGAACCACCTCGAGAAGATCTGAAACTAGAAGATATCTGAGTGGTTAATGAATTTCCGGATGTATTCCTAGAAGACTTATCCGGTTTACCTCCTGATCGAGAGGTGGAGTTTGCTATCGAGTTGCTGCCAAGTAAGGCACCGATCTCTAGAGCTCCATACCGGATGTGTAGTAATCCTAAAAAAAAAAATTAAAAAAATTTAATTAAAATTTTAAAAAATAAAATAAAATTAATTAATTAATTATTATTATTAATTAAATAATATAATATTATAATGATATTATATATATATAAATGAACCTGAAGGATCTGAGATCCTTCAGGAAGAAGAAATGCAAAGGAAGGGCGCAGCTCCGTTCCTCCGTCCCCTCTCTCCCACTCTCCTCCATCTCGTCTCCGTTATTCGGCTGATCAAAAATCTGAAAATACCATTGGGCTATGCTCGCCGCCGCCGACATTTCTACTGAGGCGAATCTATTGTGGGAGCGACGTAGGCATTTTTTATGGGGTAAGGCCAAATCTCAAACTTACCTCAATTTCTCTTAAACTATAAGCTCCATTAACGAACGAAAATTTCCAAGAGACTTATGGAGAGATTCTCTACAATATAGTGGGAGCGAGTTTTCGAATCGGAGTTCCGGGGTATTAATCCTAAATCAGGTGTAAGTTTGATAATTTAGAATTTTCTTAGGCTATTTAGGGTATTCAGAACCTAGAGAAGTTTTAAGGAAAGTTACTCTAAGGATTGTGACAAATAATATGGTGAAATTTGACTTTCAGGGTTTCAGGGGTTTTTGAACGCCGTGGGGCATAGGTCGGGATTTTATCGGGCTTTTTCAGGAATCAGGTAAGGGGATTAAGTTAAGTCATGAATTTTATTTAATTTGAACCAATTAAATTAATATATTTATTTATTTATTTATTTATTCATTTGGGAATTTAAATGCTATTTTGAAAACCAACCGTTCGAAATGGGTTTTACAAACGTAAAATATACGGTATGGTATTTTTGAATAAAATGAACGGTGGAAAGCTTGTTTATTTAAATGGATATGTTAGAATGTGGAAAATTGTGTGGCAGATGATTTAATTTGTATGGATTATTGTATATCTGGATTTGAGATTTTAAAATACTGGAATTGTTGTAAAAAAATACTAGAAATGCTTGTAAAAATATTGGAACTGTTTATGAAATGCAGAGGTTTGAACTAACGACCAGTGGCCGGGTATTGTTTGGTTGGCCAAGGGTCATGATTATTATTTGACGGCCGAGGGCAGAGTTTTATTTGATGGCTATATGCCGAATTGTATTTTTGACCAGGGGCCGGGTTTTTAGAATAACGAGAAATATATGTTAAATGATGTTTTAAATGATATTTTCTATTATTTAAATTGCATGATATGCTTTAGGAACCCTGGGGATCAGTGTAGTGGGAGCACGGTACCGTTGCTAGAGATTTGTGATGTGGCCGTGTGCGCCCACACGTGTGCTGAGAGGTGTAGGGTGGCCTTGTCTGATTTGCCTATGTGAGGAGAATGCACCCTTGGGTGAGGGCAATCAACCAGTAGTTGGAGCTGCGTGTACCCATGGAGTATGTTAGCGGAGAGTATAGATGACTACTGTCTGGGTGGATCCCCCAAGACATTTGTCGAGCCTTTAGACCGCACAACCCGTGTCATGAGGATGTAAATGGCGTGTTTGTCACAAGAAGTGTCTTATATGCATATGTAACGACCTGCTTAATAAATTGATGTTTTTAACTGTAAGGACATGCTTAATAAACTGATGTTTTTTTTTTTTAACACTAATATCCTACATGCTCTGATACCATGTTGGGAGTAAACCCAACCATAAACCTAAGCAGCGAGAAGCATAAATCATATGGACACAACCCATATGACAATATATACACAATACAATAAAACCAATACCACACAATACCAGAGTACTACATGTTTTCCAAAATATATATACATCTCTTCCCCAAAAATACCCTCAACTAGCTAGGGTTAATACAAAAATCCTCCACTGTACTCACTTTGCTGACAGGGCACTACAGATGCCCCTCTATTTGTGAGTCTGATCTACTCGCCTACTTGGATCACCTGAAAAATGTTTCAACACTGGGATGAGCCAACGCTCAGTAAGAAGAAATATGCTATTACTAGTGTGTGGCAAATGAGCTACTATATATCATGAAATCTGTTTTCATATAAAGATGAATAATTGAATACAAAAGTACAGTATAATTAATAAAATACACCACCCCTTTCCATGTTGCTTAACATAGCAGTTTTATAAGTTATAAATCAAAGTACTTCTAGTGTATATAAGTAAGGTCCCTGTTTTTGTAAATCTGTACGTAAATAATAGCAACTGAAACTGTTCCCTGTGGCTATTTGTGTGTCATGACTTGCCCCTCTCATGACAGGCTTGTGCGGCCCGTAGGCTGGATTTACCCTAACTAGCCAACCAAGAATAAATCACTGAACTCTGTCAGTCGACTTGCCCACCTCAACCCATATCTGGATGGGGAACCTAACCTCTTCAAGAGCCTAGGTGGTCGACCTTACCACGTATTATCTGAATAGGTGGTTGCACTAATAAAGTAACATAGTATCTGTAACAACGGTACCGTGCTCTGTAGCTGCAAGTCCAACAGGGTATGATATCATATAATATATTTCTATACATATCTAACTGATTTACCATGATTTTGAAGTAATCGTAATAACCATGATACTACATAAACTGTATTGTAATTCATACATCGTACTACTGAGAAATACTGAAACTGCATATTCATAATACTGAGATTCGTATAATCATGGTACTGAGATTCATATAATTATAATACTAAAATCCATAAAATCATAGTACTGAAATTCACATAATTATGGTATTGAAATCCGTAAAATCATGAAACTAGCATTCGTAAAACATATACCCGTACCATATTCATATTCACAAGCCACACCATACATAAATACATAATTTTCATAATTAAATAAGTTGTATAGTATTATAAGGAATACCTAGTATAACATATTTCTCTTACCTTAACTTTGAAAAACCCCTATGAAATACTAGCCTAACACCCGCGAAGCCTCCTACAAAATACCCTGAAACCAACAGATGCTAGAACATAATATCAGTATTTTTCTACTTACATTATTTCTTATAACTGCCATGAGGCCAAAAAGGGACTAAAAGGCCTTATCCTGAATTTGGGATGAAATCCAACTCTGTCTCCCCAATGATCTGCTCGGCAGACTTGTAGAGAACTCTGCCAGGAGCGTCGTGGTAGCTTCGGATCGTCGATCCGATGACTGGTGGGGCCGAAATCGAAGAGAGAAGGGAGAGGGAGATGTAGAGAGAGAAAGAGGAGAGAGAGAGAGCCCGGTGAAAAATGTGATAAAATCTGGTTTTCCCTACTTATATAGGACCAGATTCGTCGATGAGACACGTCACCTCGTCAACAAGTCTTTCAATAAATTCATCGACGAAGCCCTGTATTCGTTAACTAAATTCAGAGGCCCAAAATTCGTCTCTCAGTATTTTCTCGTCAATGAAGCCCTGTATTCGTCGACGAAATCCTTAAGGCCTTCGTCGACAAAACCTTATGTTCGTCAACGAAGCTTGGAAATTTTTTGAAATTATGATTATTTAATATTATCTCCAAAATGCATCGTCAACGAATGCGGATGACCTCCTTCTATTTTTGTATCTATTTTCTCTCCCTCTTATTATTAAAATGCTATTATTCTTCAGGTCACTACAGCATGTCTATTAATTTATGTGAATACGGTTAATTAATAAGATAACTTTGAAGGCATACTGAGAAAGGTGAGTGCCCTCGTAGCAGTAATGATACTAGAGCAGAGGGAAGCTACTTGTATGGGCGGGTAATCTTCCCTATCCTTGGCTAATTGTGTGTGTGAGTATAAATAAGAATGTTTTCATAAATGTGTTTATTTGCTTAGTGAACTGGTTATTTTATGTACACTAAATGCATGTTGGCCACACACTGACATTAACTTAATCTTTCACTTACTGAGCTATGCCTCACCCCTACCTTATAAACTATCTTTTTAGGGAATCCTAGAGATCAGGTCTAGCAAACTAGAGGAGTTGGGCTAGTGGTGTAAATTTTATGTAGGTAGTGTATAGATAGAGACTTTATTTTTGTTTAGTTTTATGGGATGTAATTATGTGAGGATAGATATATTTGTGTATGAAAATAGTTAGAACTCTAGTAATGTGATTTGGGGATTTTAGATTTTATTTTCGCTATGCATGACGTCACCAAAGTAGCACTCCGGGCCCACGTGGCAGATCGAGGTCGTTACAAGTGGTATTAGAGCCTAGGTTTGCTAGGTCCTGCAGACTTTGAGGATTGATAATTACCAGAGCATAGGTTGAGATAAGATAGGGATGAGAGTGGGTAGGTTAAGATGGGTTTTAGTCTGGAAGCTTGGAGGCAGAAATCTATTGACGGACTTCTGTGATTTTATGAATCAGTCGCGAGTTTTAGAAAACCATAGTAAATCCATCGATGGTTTTGTTTCTAGGTTGAGGGACTTGAGCTCAGGAAATTTAGGTTGGAATGTCAGGATAACTGGGTATGTGTGTGAAGTTAATGTTAGGATGGAGGTTTTTACCTCAATGGTTTTGTGATAGAATTGGGATATGAATTATTGAATTAGAACCTATATATTATATCAATTACATTATTCCATATTTGCATTAATTATGTTAAGGGTGAAATTTCTAAATCGAGTTATATCCTATTTACATACTGTCAAATAGTCTCATTGTATTATTTAAGTTAGGTGCAACCCACTTGTTTGTGTCTCGGGAATTTTTTAAATTATGTGGGTTAGAAGTTCAACTGTTAGAAACAGAGTTAGTAGTGGGCACACCGACAGGGTCGGTGCTATTATGTAGCAAGGTGGTCAGGGATTATCCAGTAGAGATTCAGGGGAGAGTGTTGCCTACTAGTTTGATAGTCCTTGATATGTGTGGTTTTGACATTATTCTGGGCATGGACTGGCTAGCATCCAACTACGCGAGCATTAACTATCATAGGAAGGAGGTGGTATTCAAACCTCCTGGGGAGCAGGAGTTTGTATTTGTTGGGTCGTGTGTGCATTTGGCACCACGAATCCTTTATGCTATTCAGATGAAGAGGTTACTTTTGGGGGGATGCTAGGGTTACCTTGCAATGGTGAAGGAAGCGTTGAAGGAGAAACTCAAGTTGGAAGATATCTTAGTGATAAGGGAGTTCTATGATGTTTTTCTAGAGGATTTAACAGGGTTGCCTCCTGATCGAGAGGTGGAATTTGCAATTGATCTAATCTCAGGTATAACACCAATCTCCAAAGCCCCATACAGAATGGCTCTAGCTGAATTAAAGGAGTTAAAGGAGCAACTACAGGAGCTTCTAGACAGGGGGTTTATCAAACTGAGTGTATCACCCTAGGGTGCACTGGTGTTGTTTGTGAAGAAGAAAGATGGGTCGATGAGGATGTGCATCGACTACCAAGAGATTAATAAGGTAATAGTGAAGAACAAGTATCCATTACCCCGAATTGATAACCTATTTGATCAGCTTCAGGGTACGCAGATTTTCTCTAAAATCGATTTGCGATTTGGATATCATCAGGTGAAGGTTCGATTAGATGATGTATCAAAGACTGCTTTTCGGACTCGGTACGGCCATTACAAGTTCTTGGTTATGCTGTTCGCATTGACGAATGCTTCAACGGTATTTATGGATTTGATGAACAGGTTAATTCACGAGTACTTAAGACTAGTTTGTTATTGTGTTCATAGATGATATTTTGGTTTACTCAAGGAGCCTTAAGGAGCATGAAGCTCATCTAAGACTCGTACTTCCAGTGCTTAGGGAAAAGAAGTTATTTGCTAAACTTAAGAGATGTGAATTCTAGCTAGAGCATGTTGCATTTCTAGGTCATGTGGTATCTAAGGAAGGGATTTAAGTGGATCCAAGTAAAGTAGAGGCTGTAATTGATTGGGCAAGGCCAAAGAACGTGCAGGAAGTCAGAAGTTTTCTAGGTCTTGCTAGATACTACTGCCGATTTGTCAAGGGGTTCTCCATATTATTAGGGTCTTTGACACGACTCACGAAAAAGAATGTGAATTTTGACTAGACCAACAAATGTGAGCAGAGCTTCCAGGAGTTGAAGTAGCGTCACTTGGTTGTATTCTAATGCAGCAGGGGAAGTCATTGCATATGCATCTCATTAGTTGAAAGAGTACGAAAAGAACTATCCTACGCACGACTTGGAGCTGACAGCAGTTGTGTTTGCGTTGAAGATCTGGTGACACTACCTTTGTGGTGTAAGGTGTGAGATCTTTACTGACCATAAGAGTCTCAAGTATTTCTTCACCTAGAAGGAGTTGAATATGAGGCAGCGTAGATGGCTTAAGTTGATAAAGGATTACGATTGCACCATTAGCTATCACCCAGGAAAGGCGAACGTGGTAGCCGATGCATTGAACCGGAAATCTGGGGGTACGTCAGCCTTCGTAGTTATGGCTTCTCACCATATTGTGATGGACCTGGAGAGGTTGGGTGTCGAATTAGTAGAAGGGAATCATCAGGCGTTCATTTCTAGTCTGGTGGTTCAACTGACTTTACGAGAGAGAATCAGAATAGCTCAGTTGAAAGATGCAGAGTTGATGGAGATAGTAGAGAAGATACAAGATGAGCAGCACACAAACTTTAATGTTGCTGAGGATGGAGTTCTCATATTTCACACCCGATTGTGTGTGCCAGATGACGTACAGATAAAAAGGACGATTCTGGGGGAAGCTCACTGCTCTCTCTATACTGTTCACCCAGGTAGCACGAAGATGTATAGAGACTTGCGAGAAATGTTTTGGTGGAGTAACATAAAGAGGGAAATTGCTAAATTTGTGGGTCAGTGCTTAACATATCAGCAGGTGAAGGCAAAACACCAGAGGCCAGCGGGACCACTTCAAGCGTTGGACATTCCTACGTGGAAGTGGGAGCATATCTCGATGGACTTTGTATCGAGATTGCCTTCAGCGTTGCATAGGCAGAATGCCATATGGGTAGTGATTGACAGATTGACGAAGACTGCCCATTTCATTCCGGTTAGAACCAGTTATTCCATGGATAAGCTGGCAGATGTTTAACCCATGAGATTACCCGAGGATAGGGGTGATTACTCGCTCATACAAGTAGTACCCCTCTGCTCTGATATTTAGGTAACCCAAAAGTTGCAGCTAAAGCATACCAGGGCACTCACCTTACTCAGTAAGCCCTCAAGTGATAAATTGATTTCATACTCACACAGTTCATACAAAAGTTTACCAGTGAAGGCTCCCAAGAATAGGGAAATCTACCCGCCCATACAAGTAGTTTTCCTCTACCCTAGCACGTTATGTAGCCTACTGCTACACTTGATACAACCAGGGCACTCGCCTTTCTCAGTAAGCCCTCGGGCGAAGAGTTTGCCTCGCCCAAACATAACATGTTCTACTAGCATAAGTACTGCTAATACCATAATACATTACTCTTTCTGTCATTATTCAATCATACACATCTGTTAATATTCATAGCTTAACATTGCATTACATTTCACTTTAAATGACTATTTCCCATTTTACATTGTTCACATTTCACATTTCACATTTCATTTCCATTTCATTCATTACCCTTTTCATTTCATTTCATACCCAACATCTTTTAGCTGTTTTACCCAGCATCTTTTAGCTATTTTACCAAGCATATTTCAGCTGTCATACATTTACCCAGCATCTTTCAGCTATTTTACCCAACATATTTCAGCTATTTTACACCACATATTTCAGCTGTTTACCCAGCATATTTTAGTTGTTTACATGGTTGCATTAACACACACAAGCAGCACAGTTCATATCATATTTCATTCACAATGCATTACTTACTTAACCCGCTTCTTATACATTTAACATATATTTGCACAGAATCTCATGCCACACAGTTTAGCAATAAAATTCATACATTGCCTATAAAATAAGCCAACGAGTGCCCAGAATGTGGTGAACCGAGGTATACAACTAATCAGAAGAAGGGTAAAAAGATCCCCAAAAAAGTTTTGAAATATTGTCCATTAATCTTGCAGCTGCAACGATTGTATATGTGCAAAAAGACTGCTACAGATATGAGATGGCATCAAGAGAAATGACTTCAAGATGGAAACACCCTTAGCCATCTAGTGGACTTCGAAGCTTGGGCCGATTTTGATAAAATGCATTTGTGGTTTGCTAGTGATCCTCGCAACATCAAACTCGACCTTACTTCAGATGGGTTCAATCCTTTCGGTAACATGAACAACCCATATAGCATGTGGCTAGTTATGATGATGTCATACAATATGCCGCCATGGCGATATATGAAAGAACCTTTCATTTATATCTCTCTGCTCATTCCCAGATCGAGAGCACCTGGTAATGATATTGATGTTTACCTGCGTCTGTTAATTGACGATTTGAAAGAATTATGGGAAAAAGGAGTGGAGACATTCGATGTGGAAATCGGGACAACATTTCGGATGCATGGTGCAGTTTTGTAGACAATTAACGATTTCCCTGCATAAGGCAACCTGTCAGGTTAGAGCACAAAATGTTACTTAACGTGCCCAGTATGTAATAAGGATGTTGGGTCCTTATCCTTGAAGCATGGCCGCAAGTTATGCTTTATGTGTCATCGCCATTTTCTACGAATTGGACATCCTTGGAGGACTCGTGGCGTCAGAAGCTTCAATGGAAAACCTAAACGAAGGTCACCGCCAAAACGACTAAGTGGGGAAGAGATATTAAACCAGCTAAGGTTGATCAGAGATGTGAAATTTGGGAAACCATCGACCAGTAGAAAAAGAAAACGCACTTAGTTGGAGTTGAATTTGTGACGCCCCGATTTTCATACAATTGTTTTTTCCAATAATAATAAATAATTACAAGTCATCTACAACACCCACAAATCGGTCATGTCAACAATCCTACTATCATTCATACGACTCGACTCGCATTGGGTACCGGGTAAAAAGTTATTTTATTATACAACCTAACAGCGGAAGACAGTATATACATATCAGTCAGAATACAATACCCAGAGTATCAATATACACATAAATACACAATATTATCTCATACCCAAAAACAATACAACCCTAGTCCAAACTCACCCTGTATATCAGGGTTCCAGCTCCCTACTATCACAGAGTTCTATCACCCAGTAGGTCCCTATTCTCTGAAAAAAATTTAGATAAATTAGGTGAGACACATCTCAGTAAGAAGGAATAAATTATTTACAGTATGTGGTCATATGAGTTCAATTATAATACACTTTAATTTTCAAATCATCATTTCATCTGAGAAAATACACTGATATACACATTCTCATAATCATATAGATATACAACACAAACTTTTATAAGCTTTAAAAATCATTTCTCAAAATCGATCATTCTAACACATTTTTATCTGCGAAGTTCCTGAGAATAGGGAAGATTACCCGCCTATACAGGTAGCTTCTCTCTACCCTAACACGTTATGCAGCCGGGTGTGGCCACATTTGATACCTATTAGGGCACAAACTTTACTAAGTAAGCCCTTAGGTGGAGAGTTTCACTTCGCCTCAATTATATATGTCATTAACTCACACAGTTCATTTCTCATATTTAGCATTCTTTATTTCTCAATTTCCATTCTTTCTTTCATTTCTCACTTTAGCCAATACTATCATTCTTTTACTTTTGGTTTCCATTTTACTTTCCGGCTCATGAGTATCCTCGGTATCAAATACCAACATCGCGTTTGTAACTCATGGCCACCCTAAGGATCTTTCTATCCACGCCATGCTTCCCCCCATGGTCAAGGTTGTGCGGCCCGAAGGCTATATCTAACCGTGATTGGCTGACCCGGTTAGATCAAATATCATATCACATATCGCGTCTGTAGTACAACTGGCCGACCTATAACCCTGATCTGGACTCAGGGGGCCCAACAACCCTACATAATGGCACATTCGATTGTCACGCCACACGCTCCAAAAGTCCATGTGGTTGCACTAACACCACTAGCAACGGTACCGTGCTTAATATCATAACCATCCAACAAGGTTTACTACCACATACCCGCAATCATTATGTGGTATTGGTATTTCATCAATTATATTTCAGTATTTCACAATTCAGTTCAATATAAATATTCTCATCATTTTCTGTACACATTCCATCATCTCGTAATATCATAAATCATATTTCACGTATTTTTTACATTTTCCCAAAATACTCATATCAATAATTTGTACAAAGTCATTTGTCATGCACATAATTTCCACTCACAAATAAATACCACATTTCATTATTTTCCAATATCTGTAATTCACAAAATCTCATTTTTCAGGCAAAACATTTCCACTCACATATAAATACCATATTTCATGATTTCTCACTAATCACATCAATAACTCTCATTTCAATATTTTCTCATAAATTACACATCGTTATATTTTACACTCCAAAATATCACACTTTAAAATTACTCAAATGCCACACAATTTATTTGATATTATATAGTAATAAATTCCAGACAAAATATCATAGACACATTTTCACATATTAATTTAAACAGTAATTCTAAAAATACTGCTATAATTTATTCCCCTTACCTGACTTATTGAGAGTCTCGTTAGAATCCCAAATCCTACGCCCTTGGCGCCCGAAATTTCACTCCTGCAATTTGCATTTTCCATAGATTAATTAATCTATTTCTCTAAAATAATACCCATCTAACCTTCCCTAAGCTCCATATACCTCAAATTAATATTTAGACTAACATTTAACAGCCCCACTTAATTTTTCTGAATTTTACCTGCGGATCCCAAAATTACACCCATGGCGCTCACCTGGGCCCTAAATTCTAGAAATCATACTTCAACTCCAAATACTCAACATTTTAGTATTTCTAAATTAATCCTCATTAATTAAAAATAAGCCCCTTAATAACCCCTGTACCCCAAATTTGGGGTTTTGGCTCGACACCTCCATGAAAATTCCGTCCTGCTAGACTTGTAGAGAATCATCCCTAGATTCTCCTGGTGGTGTTCGTTCATCAATTGGACTTAAATTTTGCAAGAAATTAAAGAAAAATGGGAAGTTGACTTACCCTAGGGGATACGCCTACGCTGCTCCTACCATTGATCTGCTCCGGTAGAAATGACGGTAGCAGAAAATAGAGTCTAGTGGTATCCTCGAATTTTTGATCGGGCCAAAAACCATCACGAAATTGAGGAGAGAGGGAGTGCCTGCGTGCAGGCAGAAAAGAAAAAGAAGAGAAGAAGAAAAGAGGAAGAAAAAGAAAAGAAGAAGAAAAAAAACAAGGGGGGGTGAATTCCAGGAGCCACCTGAAGCTTCTTTAAGCTTCAGGTGAGTTAATATATATATATATATATATATATATATAAATAGTAAGAATAATAATAATAAATTTAATTAATATTAATAATAATAATATATGTTTATTAATAAAAATAAAAAAATAAATTTTAATTATTTTTTTTCTTTTTTTATCCAATTAATTAATTAATTATATATATATATATATATATATATTGGGAATCGCTCTACTAATCTTCTATAGCCCTTTTTGGAGTTATTACAGAATTGGATAAAGAGAAGCATCTTTTTCGAGTTGTCATACTAGAAAGATCTTCTATTACGCCACAACTTGGATGTCATGCACATCGAAAAGAACATTTGTGAGAATGTCATTGGTATATTGCTTGATATAAATAGGAAGACAAAGGACACCGCAAATGCTCATCGGGATATGGAAAATACAGGAATACGACTTGAGTTGCACCTATTTCGTGATGGGGACAAAATTCTCATGCCATCAGCTTGTTACACATTTTCGAAGGATGAGAAGAATAAATTCTTCGAATGGTTGAAATCAATGAAGTTTCCCGATGAATATGCATCGAACATAGCTCGATGCATAAACACGAAGGAAGGGAAGATGTTAGGAATGAAAAGTCATGACTACCACGTTCTTCTACAACGGGTTCTACTCGTTTTCCTTCGTGGACACTTGACTAAAGATGTTCGCTCAGTGCTGATTGAGTTGGGAATCTTTTTTCAGCAGTTATTCTCTAAAAAATTGAGCGTAAACGTACTTGAGAGGTTAGAGGATGACATCGTGATCATACTATGCAAGCTGGAGAAAATATTTTCGTTAGCATTCTTCGATGTGATGGTCCACCTAGCCGTTCATTTACCAAGGGAGGTCATAATTGGAGGACCGGTTCAATATCGTTGGATGTATCCTATTGAGAGGTAAATTATAAAGTCCTTATATAATGGTCACGTGATTTCCTTATTTTTATTTATTTTTTATTTATTGTGTCTACAAGTCTATAATGCTACGTAAAATGCACAGGTTCTTGTCCACTTTGAAGGGGTACATGCACAATAAGGCACAACGGGAAGGTTCAATCATTGAGGCATGCATTGACAGTGAATGTCTTGCATTTTGCTCAATGTATCTACATGATATTGACACAATGTTCACTCGTGAGGAGCAAAATACAAATGTTCATGCTATTAATGCCGAAGATGAAGAACCCATGAGCTCTATATTTCGAGAAAATGTTCGGCCTCTCGGTGCACGAGTTTTCGATTTCATTGATATGGACGACCTACAAAAGGCTCTTTTTTACGTCCTCAACAATTATGATGAAATTGTTCCATATACCAAGTACGTGGTTCCAAACTCCTTACTTTGCATTATATTTGCATATGCATAATTATATACTCAATTGACATTAACATGTACTACTGTTGCATATAACGAACATAAAGCTGAACTCCTGACCCAAAATGAACGGAATGTTGACAAAAGACATAAGAAGGAATTTATCAATTAATTTGGGAGTCGTGTAAGTAACAAATACTGCTTGAGTGAGAAGCAATGTACGTTTTCACTATTGACGGTTTATTCTTCTAAACTCCTGTTTATTGAATAGATAAAAGTCATGTATTATAATAAGGAGCCAAGGGCAAATAAAGATTTGTACGTGTTGGCATGTGGCCCTGATCAACGAGCTAACAACTACAGCAGTTGCATTGTTAACGGGTTACGATTTCATACAAAGTCCCTCGAATTGCATAGAAGAACCCAAAATTGTGGGGTTGCGGTGCTAGACATAGAAGGAGATGAAGAAATTGACTACTTTAGTGTGCTGGACGACATTATAGAGCTTAACGATGGAGCAAATAGACTCATCCACCTGTTTAAGTGTACCTGGTGGGACATCGGTAATAAAAAGACTGGGATAAACACCGATGCCTACTTTACCAGTATCAATTTTAGCAAGACCTGGTATCAAAATGACCCTTTCGTGTTTGCGACGCAGGCAGAACAAGTGTTTTACCTTAAAGACACCAAATTGAAGGGTGAATGGCATGTGACCCAAAAGATTCCTCCCTGAAGTTTGTACGCTATTGCAGAAGTTGCAGATGGTGAGATAAGTGCTAGTGAGACTGCATTCCAAGAAGATAAGTCATCTGTCAATGTAGTAGCACAACTTGCTGCAAATGTTGTCGAAGAAGGCACCGATCCTATACCATTGCATAGGGATGGTGTCACGACAGAACACGTAGGGACTACTGAAATTACAATTGAACATTCTGTAGTTGTTCACTTCATCGACGATGAGGAAACTAATGGAGAAGATGAAACAGGGTCGATTATTGTAGTGACGAGGAAGACACTTTAGAAAGTGAGGATGATACCGATATTGAGGACATATATGGGGGTAAGCATGTTATTTTTGTCACTATGTATCTGTGACTCGTTCTGAGTTGTGCTTCCAAGTGCAGAAGTGTCAAGTTGTATCAAGGATTATTCCACAGGGACCACTAAGTATCAAAGTATTTATGCAAGTTTAGTGAAATCCTGTTGCTGAAAAATGGGATTTGAAAATCTTTTTGGTCTTTTACGATTTTGAAAATAGCAAACAAAGTGAGAGAAGCTTGAGTAAACTATCAAAATGAAACTTAAATTTTATCAATTTTCTAAAAATGTAAATCTAATAACGCAACCAAAACTAAACAGATTAACTGAAACAATTTTACCAAACACTCGGGTAACAGGTTCAACGTCTGTTTGCTTCCACCGTTTACTAATTTCCTAGGCCTTACTCCTTTTCTTGTTAATCCAATGAAGACATTAATAAGATGAAATTTTATTACTAACGATCGAGTAAATTGGCCACATCCAAACGAAAGAAAATAAAAACTCTTATTACGCATTAACCGAATTTTATGTAAAAATAAGTTGATTAAAATCCTAGATTAAATCAAGGTTTTGATGTGCCTAACGTCAACAACAAAACAAGAAGCAAGAGCTAGCGATTTATCAACGATTCCTTCAATTTTTGGTTTTAACCAAATAAAAGTTTAACAGTGATATCATAGGATAACTAATAAACCATGGAATGCAAACGACATCGACCCACACCCCAAGTTACTGAACTTAGCCACTCATGCTTGCAATAGAAAAAAAAATGGAAATCCTACGTCTAATCAAGCAAGTATCAAAACACACGTTAACTAAAGACAATAACTTTGAACACGAAATTAAAACACACACCAATAAAAACTCAATCAAACACATACATAGACAATAAAAACCGAACCTTTAACAAAAATTACTAATAAAAAAAATAATTAAATTAATACGAATAAAATTTATTGCTAAAATTACTTGAGAATTCAAATACTTAATTAAAATAAAATGCAACTAAAACAGTTTTTAAAAAAAATCCAATCTTTCAATTAATAACTAAAACAATAAAAATAAACAATCTTAATAAAAAAAAAGAAAAAGAAAAAAAGAAAAGAAAAGAAAAGAGAGAGAAAGAGAGTAGCTGCAGCAGCAGAGGAGCTGCTGCTGGCTGTGAAGGTTCTGCTGCTTGGGAGAGCCTCGGGTTGCTGTTGTGTCACGGAGCTGTTGGTGTTGAAGGACTTCTCGGCCATGTGAGGGTGGAGCTACTCTAGCATGCTGTTGTGGTGGCGGCTTGTAGCTTTGCTGGCTGGCCGTGGAAGCTGCTGGAGGAGATGTTGGAGATTCAACTGCTGCAGGGGCTGGGTGCTCGAGTGGTTCTGTGAAGAGTTGGTTGTCCTCGGGTGGCTGTCTGGTGTGGAATAGAGGAGAATCTGGAGGATGGGCTGGAGAGTGGCAGCTGGGGGTCTGCTGCCGGCTGGAGAACCTGCTGGCAGAGAAGGGGGCTGGTGGTTTGAATAGAGACCCAAGGGGAAAGATAGAAGAGAATAGAGGGTAGAGAAGAGAGGCAAGAATAAAAGAAAACTGAAGTATGAGAAGAAGAAGAGAATGAAGAAGAAGAAGAAGAAGAAGAAGAAGAAGAAGAAGAGGAAGATGGAAAGCAGCCCGCAGGGCTGTCTGTGAAAGAAGGGGGAGAAAAAGAAGAATTTAAAAGAGATTGGGGGAAGCCCTAGACCCACTTTTGCCAACCCGACCCGACAACTTGACCCGACCCGGCCTACATGGCCGGGTCACATTTTTACTCTCTGTTCAACGCAATATTTGACCCTTCTAAAGTTAGTTTCTCATAAAACTTAAAACACAAAAGTTGTAGATAATCCTTTCCTATTTCTCTAGAAATTTGAATCGCTTTGATCGGAGTTTGGAAGGAAAAGTTATGCATGAAATACGAACAAGTGTCAGTTTTGGTTCTCGGGACTTTTCCTGCGATAAAAAATTATCAAAAACTCGTAAATTGCACAATAAAACTCAAGAATGATAATTTCGGCACTTTATTAAAATATTGGACAAATTTAGATATTTAATTAAAAAATATAAGCCGTAAAGACCGGATCGAAGTGCCCAATTACGCAGTTTTGACACGTAATCAATCTGACACGTGTAAATAACTTAAAATATATGTATAATGCATCCATCTAATATTCGTACTTTTTATATTTACTTTTCTACTAATTTGCAGATATGGCACCCGGAGGCCGACATTGGAGACTTCCTTTCAGGCACACGAGTACATCGCATGAGGATGATCCGACATCCTTAAGACCGGCGGAGTCCGTTAGTCCTGATGCGGCAGCACCATTGTCTGAGCCATCGGCACCTCGGCCAGACATGGATACCACTTATGCGACTGATACGCAGGGTGAGTTGCCGACCGTGATGAGCAGTGTTGGTATGGATACGATTAATTTATTTACATGTCAACTATTGATGATAGTTATTCATGTGTATGATTATAATGTTGTTCTTAAATTAACTCTACTTTTAGCATCTACATCCACGGTCAGGTCAGGTCGTGGTCCAGCGAAGAACATGTAGTTGAAGAAGCACTTGGATAGGACAAAACAGCGGATTTGGATCAACATTCCTCCAGGATACACCGCCCCGCTGAACGATTGGTGCACCGCGTGGACGAGGGAGCTCAACATTATATGCCGACAATACATTCCAGCCACCGCATTCAGCTGGCCGCAGGTGACTCAAGAGCAGCGCATTGTTTTCTACATTCGCATTTTGGTAAGTTCTCAAACCCTATAAAGCTATTTTTAGTTTAATTGTTTTTTTTTACTTTTAATATACTAGCCAATTAACAATTGTCTAACATTGTAATTGTATTACCTATATATGCAGAAGGAGTTTGATATGGACATCCTCAAGGATGACCATGTGAGGAGAGCAGTCGATGTCCAATTGTGTAATAAATTTAAAAGCTATCGCTCAAAAATGCGCTCCCATTTTCGAGCAATGGGAGATGAAGCAGAAATGCTGTCATACGATAAGATATCCCAAAAGGATTGGGAGGTGGTGTGTCGCCATTTCCGCAACCCACGCTATGAGGTGATGTGTTTGTATTATAATCACTAATTTTTCACAATGATGTAGCTAATAAATCGTCATTACAACTTCCTTGTAGGCCATATGTGAAACAAATGCTGCGAACCGCAGCAAACTCCCTATGACGCATTGTGGTGGATCGAGGCTATTCGTAAATAATCGCCAGGTAATTACTATATATAAAACTATCTAACCATTACATGACATAATACTAATGATGTCTTATATGATAATGTAGCGTGATCCTGAGACTAGCGCAGAGGAGCCACTGCCGGATCTTTATCAGAGAACACACCAACGATGATCGTGGGAGTGGTGCGAGGGTGCGCAGGATAGACATGTAAGTGAAACAAAAGATTTAGTTTATTACATTATTCAAAACACCAAAGTTTTAGTCTTACTTATTCTTTTTTATCATTTTCATGACTGAAATTAGGCACGAATGGTCGAGCTAAGGGATGCACCTGTTTCAGAGGGGAGTCAGCACATGACAGATTTCGAGATCACTTCCCAAGAGCTTGGGCAATGAGCGGGAGGCTGGGTGAAAAGTCTTGGAAGTGGATACATCGCCCCAACAACATCATCATCCATGGGTGCAGCGGCTCGTGTAGAGATGGAACGACAGCGTCGAGAAGCCAAGTATGATAAGCAGGAGATGGCTCGACGGATGCAGATGATGGAAATGGAGAACACGCAATTGAGAGGCACAGTCTCCAGCTTTCAAGCCCAAATGCAAGCCATGATGGATTGGCAAATGTGTTTTGAGGAAATGATGTGCCAATCTCGACCAGATGATGCGGGTGGCTCCTCTGATTATAAGGTATGTATGGTACTTATAGCTTAACATAGTACTTGTGCAAAAGTATTTTATGATTTTGTTTGTGTTATAATATAGTGAAATTTTCAATGATTAATGAATACTCATACTAGCTACTCCGAAGAGCTTTATACGTTATTCTAACTTGGACACTAAAACTCATTAAGCTGAGTGTTAGGGGGTTACAGTAATGGGGTCCAATTTTTTTTTTGGGGGGGGAGGGGGGAGATAGCATTACATGTATTTCCTAAAAAAAGTACAAATTCGGGGAAGAACTAAAGTCTCATATTTAGGACAATTTTTATATTATGTAGTTATAGATAGTTTGCATGAATACTGCAAAAAATTAATATTACAAACAGATATGACTTGAGAATAATATTATCTTTTAATCTTTCTTGTTTCATAAAGTTCCATTAGTGTTGCATTTTTTGGATGCATCATCCTTGTGAAAGTTCCATCATTTTCGATGCGGCTTCCTTTTGAACGGACCATCGTTTTGGATATGTGCTCCTTGTAAATGCATCCTCCTTATGGATCTATCCTGCTTTTGGATGTTGTCATATCTAATTACTTGATATGGTTGCATAATGCGTACATGTTTTTTTTTTTTTCTTATTATAGTTGTATATCTTGTTCAGTTGGGAAATTTTCATATGATAGCTATTCATCTTGTATGAATGATAGTTTTACTTGTTGGATATTCTGAATTTAATAGATACATGCACTACTATCGTGAATTGTTGAATGCTACATGATTGCATGCTAGTCTAGAATGCCTCATGCATAGCGGATGCAGTTGATGTGTATTGCATACTGCATACTGGTAGTGGATATAGGTTCTCGTGTGCCTTGAACTTCTTATAAATGATCTATTTGAACCTATCAGGTGTAGGTTTTATGGGAAAATATCTAATTTACAGACGGCATGCTGCCGAAATTTCGTTAAAATTTTTTCCAAAAAAAAAGAAAACCATGTACACCGATAATTATGATAAGCTTCAATGTTAAAATATTTTTGAAAGGATGAGTGAAAGTTAGGAATCATAAGAAATGAAGCAATATAGGCTTAGTTCATTTAAATAAGCATTCATTTATATGTTTTTGGTCCGATAAGCCTAAAGCATTCATTGTCGAGCCGAAAACATTGAAAATATTATAAACACTTGGCTAAGGATTTGAAAATTTGAAAAAGACATAAGTTGAATATATACATAACTCAGAGGAAGCATAATTTTTATAATTATTTAAATTAAATGCTCTCATCATCTCATAACGTTCATGTCCAAATGCTTAGATGAATAACAATACTACACTGAACTCAATACTATTTACTGTTCTCTGCTATTTATATTCTGAATTTAATGTATACATGTATTACTGTCGTGAATTGTTGAATGTTACATGATTGCATGTTAGTCTAGAATGCCTCCTACATGGCAGATGCAGATGATGTGTATTACATGCTGGTAGTGGATATAGGTTCTCGTGTGCCTTGAACTTCTTATAAATGATCTATTTGAACCTATCAGGTGCAGGTTTTATGGGAAAATGTCTAATTTACAGATGGCATGCTGCCAAAATTTTGTTAAAATTTTCCCTAAAAAAAAAGAAAACCATGTACACCGATAATTATAATAAGTTTCAATGTTAAAATATTTTTGAAAGGATGAGTGAAAGTTAGGAATCATAAGAAATGAGACAATATAGACTTAGTTCATTTAAATAAGCATTCATTTATATGTTTTTTGTCCGGTAAGCCTAAAACATTCATTGTCGAGCCAAAATCATTGAAAATATTATAAACACTTGGTTAAGGATTTGAAAATTTGAAAAAGGCTTAAGTTGAATATATACATAACTCAAAGGGAGCATCATTTTCATAATTATTTAAATTAAATGCTCTCATCGTCTCATAACGTTCATGTCCAAATGCCTAAATGAATAACAATATTACACTGAACTCAATACTATCCATTGTTCTCTGCCATTTATATTCTGAATTTAATTGATATATGTATTACTGTCGTGAATTGTTGAATGCTACATGATTGCATGCTAGTTCAGAATGCCTTTTGCATGGCGGATGCTGTAACGACCTGCTATTTAACTGGGTTATATATATATATATATATATATATATATATATATTTAACATGCTCTGATATCATACTGGATTGAACCCAATCATTAACCTAAGCAGCAAGAAACGAAAATCAAATAAACATATCCATACATAATTATATACAATACCAGAGTGCTAATAGGTTTTCCAAAATATACACATATCACTGTTCCCCCAATATCCTCAACCGGTGAGGCGTATGCAAAATATTCTCAAAAAAAATACTCACTCTCTCTCTGACAGGGTAGTACTGAAACCTCTCTATCTGCGAGCTTGGTCTGCTCGCCTACCTGGATCACCTAAAAAATGATTCAACATTAGGATGAGCCAAAACTCAGTGAGACAAAATATGCTATTACTAGTGGGTGGTAAATGAGTTACAATATTATAAAAATTTGTTTTCATATAATCATGTATCACTGAATCTGTAAAGCACAATACCAGAAATATAATCTTTATCTTTTACCTGTTGCTTAACATTTTTGTACTTTGGATTTCTATTCAAAATACTGCTAATAGATGTATATATTTTCTGTTTCTGTAAAGCCGTATAAACATAATAATAACCGTAAACTTCCTTGTGGATAACTATGTGTCATGATTTAACTCCTCATGATAGGGTTGTGCGGCCCGTAGGCGAGATTTACCCTAGCTGGCCAACCAGAAATAAATCACTATACTCTTAAGTCTGATCAGCCCTCCTCAACCCATATCTGATGGGGAGTTTGTCCACTCGTGGGCTTTATGCGATCGACCTTTATACCACGTATTATCTGAATGGTGGTTGCACTTTATAAACTGTATGTAGCTACGGTACCGTGTTCTGTAAACTGTATGGTCCAACAGGGTCTGATACTATATAATACATCTCTAAATACCACTATCTATTTTACCATGATTTTGTGATAACTATATAAACCATGACGCTATAGAAAACTGTATCTATATCAACTGTGTCTCTGTAATTAACTGTAAATTTGTATTTCATGGTACTGTAAAACTGTATAATCAAGGTATTTCTGTAATTACTGTAAAATACATTCACTATCTATATATTTTGTAAAACACATCTTTAAAAATACTGTAAAACATGTTTCTATACTATATCTATATTCTCAAGCCACACCGTAATTTTAAAACATATTAATCACATTTGGCAAACTGTACAAATTTCTGTTGTAAACAATACTTTGGTGGAACATTTATAATTTCATACTAAAAACATATTCATATAACCTAGCATAGCATATTTCCCTTACCTATTTCCTGCTAAAAATTCCCTACTATAACGGGTCCAACACCCGCAAGGTTCTCCACTCAACACCCTGAAAATCATAAATCCCAGAACAAAATATCAATATTTCATGATCTACATCATTTCCTACAACTTCTAGAAAATCAAAAACTAAATAAAAGACCTTACCATGGATTTGGGATGAAACCCAACTTCGTTTCACTAACGATCCACTCCGGCAGACTTGTAGAGAACTTCGCCAGGAGTGTCGTGGTAGTTTCGGATTGTCGATTTGGAGTCTGGCGGGGCCAAAATCGTAGAGAGAAGTGAGAGGGTCCATAGGAGAGAGAGAGAAAGCCGCTGAAATGTGATAAAATCCGATTTTTCATTACTTCTAGGGCCAAATTCATCGACGAGACACATCACTTCGTCGAAGAAATTTAGAGTAGCCCAAAATCCTTCTCTCGGTATTTTCTCGTCGATGAGACGTTGCTTCGTCAACGAATTCCCTTATGCGCTCATCGACGAAGCCCTGTATTCGTCGACAAATCTTGGCAATTCCTTGAAATTATTATTATCTCCAAAATGCGATGTCGTCAACGAAGTCTACTACCTTCTTCTGTTCCTGTTTCCATTTTCCTCCATCTTTATTATTAAAATAATATTATTCTTTGGGTCACTACAGATGCAGTTGATGTGTATTGCATGCTGGTAATGGATATAGGTTCTCGTGTGCCTTGAACTTATCAGGTGCAGTTTTTATGAGAAAATGTCTAATTTACAGACGGCATGCTACCAAATTTTCGTTAAAATTTTCCCAAAAAAAAAAAACCATGAACACCGATAATTATGATAAAATGAATGTTAACGTAATAACGATAGGATTGACATCTCCATCAGTCCTTAATTAAAATATTGCGTAGATAAGGTCCAATTCTAAGTTGGATTCGTCTAACAAGTGGATAGGTAAATGTAAATATTGTCCACATAGCTACATTCACCCTCCCTCCATCTATGCTTCAAATTTCTAGTTTTGAAAATCCGTAGGAATGCTAAGATGAAACATAAATTAGGGATTCGTCTAGACATATGGGTTGCAATGTCACTGTAGAAAAGAATAAAAAAAAGTGAAAAAAAATGGTTCATGCACGAGATCACCGATGAAAGCGCCTAGGCCATATTTTATTTTCCATGATTTTCTTAGCTACCAAACAAATGACCAATTTCATGTCCATTTGACTGGCATATTATACTTAGTTCTAATATTTTTTTCATTAAGACTTGAAAAGATACACACTTGCTCATGTCAGTTCATGACCTTTTTCTTCATGAATCTTCCCATTTCCCTCCTCTACAAACCCCACAATCACTGCTTAGAGTTTTATTTCAAGTAGAGTAACAATGCTTGTCTACGAAACTGTAAAGCATGCTAATGGACACGTGTCCCTGGCTGGATTTATTCGCTGCATCCCCTTCCCCACGTAATGCTAATACCTCATCGAGTCATTATGCAAATCCCCCATAAACTAATCTCATGCTGCATTCCAGAGTATGCATTTTAAATCTTAAATTTAGATTTAAATAGACTTTAATAAATTTCAATATAATTTTATGCTCCTCGTGTTTGGAGACACTTTGGACTTGAATTTACACTGAATTTAAATAAAACGTTGTAACGACTAGGCCCTTTATATGGATCCAGGTGTCACTTATTCATACATAATACCTATACCTGTTCAAAATATGGAAACAATCCGCCCTTAACATGGACATACGGGTGTAAAACATACATAATCATGATGTAAATGTCGCGGAAAAACATAAACATCCATTGGGATTTCTACTAGTCTTATACCAGAGTTCACTAGTACATCCATAATTTACATAATTCGGACTTAGAACAATTCTCATTATTATAAAAAAGACTACCATCTAAGTTTAATACAAGATTTCCGATGCTTACGTAAGCTAACCAAAATAATCTCCCCAATCCCTTAAGCTACTAGGACCGATGTACTGATGGACCTGAAAACAAAGGTTGTATGATAGGGTGAGACACCTCTCAGTAAGGAAGAAGGAGTTACAACAGTGTGTGACTGCATACATGCATATTTTAATTCAACATCTAGAATATAAATCAAATATTTTCAATACAGTAATGCATCAGGTATATCATTATTCTTATTACAAAATTCTCACATCTGTCTTTCGACCATTTAATGATTTATCAAATGACCAATAGCAAAATATCCATATAATCAGTTTTACCCTGTGGCTCGGGTTGTGCACTGATACTTGTCAAATGCCCTATTCGTGCAGACACTGTCGAGTACCTACATACGATCCGACTACTTCCATTGGCCCAATATCAGCCAATGGTTTCACCCTGCTAGCCGACCATCTTGGTACCCACATCGTTTAATACGTGTGATTGCACGTGTACATCTAGCTACGATATCGCGGTGTATCATATAACAGTGGTTTCATTTCACCCTGAAATGAAAGTATTTTTCAACCCTCCCGGGACTCTCAAGCTGTGGTTTCGTGTATCATAAATTCAATTTATACAAATATGATAACTTGCGCAATTCCAGTATTTTTCACAAATTCACATAATAACATTGGGTTCAAACTGGCATCTTTCCACTCAGCTTACCCCTCTTTGTTTACTGATGCGGCTCAGTGTATCACTAGCCTTTGTTTATCACATTCTTAGTATAACAAATTTGGAACTTCGTTCCCATATTCTATATCAATAGTATAGAAAATCCATTCATTCCCATATCAACATATATCACACAAGTTTGATACAAAAACCCGCTAAATGATAGAAATTCAGTATACATAGTTTAACTGAATAAATAAAGGATTCGAGCCTCTCCTACTATAGTATAAACACAAATAAACAATGTTTGTAAAATTTGGAGATTACACGTCGAAATCCTCGTTTTTACCAAAAACCGTAAAATCGTCAAACCGGTATTTCTATTCGGTAGAATTTCACAAATAAGCAGTTAAATCATACATAATAACATAAACTGGCTTTTTAGCGGTTTAGTTTTCCAAATATGTTGTTGTAATCAAATTCCCCTTACCTTATACTCGAAATGAAACTTCGTATGAAAACGGTCCAAATCAACAACCCGGAATCCCGAAAACCTAAAACCACAAAATATAATCTTACTATATTTTCTACTACTATCCAAATATCCAATCAAAACTAAGATCAAATCCCTACCTCGATTTTTGAGAAAACCCAAAACTCTCCGAAACGACGTCCGCTCCACTAAAAGTGTAGAGTTTCCTCTTCTGATCCACACAATACCCTCCATTTTTGTAAATGGACGACAAACGGCAAAGAATCCTAGAGAGAGAGAGAGATTCACAACTTAGAGAGAGAGAGAGAGCTTTTGGATGAAACTTAGCCCTTAAGCAACTCATATGGGATATTTATCGAGCCTTTGACCCGATCCAATTCGTCGACGAGGCGGCATTTTCGTCGACAAATCCACCACAAAATTCATTGACGAGGCCCTAAATTTCGTTGACGAAGATTTCCCGAGGACCCCCAAAACCTCTCGGCATTTTCTCGTCGACAAGACTTTGAATTTTGTTGACGAGTTTATGAAGGACTTCGTCGATGAATGTGATCCTTCGTCGACGAACCCAGTTTATGAAGGTTTGGGTCTCTACAAACGTAATATCAAATTGTATTAAAATTTGTCCAAATCCATTCAAAATGTTCAAAATCTATGCTCTCGAACGCAACGTTACATTTTTCATTATTGATATTACTACCGTACAAATTATGTAATATGCATGATTATGAAATCTTTGCAAATTTGTTATATTATATAATTATTTTTCTTGATTATACTAAGCGTCAGATCTCCTCCATTTGTATACTAATTTTTTTTAATGACTCTTAATTTGTAGGATTCGCGGTTGTCATAACATCAGCACGATGCCATGCATGCATGCACTACAGTCATCAGATGTAACTTTTGACTATTTCTTTATAATTTTTATTGTTATTTGAACAAATGGAGTTTTTGTATTTTAATTTGAATTTTTACTAGTATTTGTATTTGAATTTTGAATATTTTTAAATAATTTTTGTTATCTGAACATATGTTATTTCTTTATTTAATTGAATTTGTATTTAAATTTAAAATTTTGAATGATTTACGAATTTTGTAGTAATTATAGTTTCAGTTTATGTATTTGAAAATGTAATTACAAATTTTTATATAAGAATTGATGATTAAAAAAAATTAGTATTAAAGGGTTTTTTATTTTTCTAATTATTAGTGAAGGATTCAAATTCGTTACTAATACCTTACTATTAGTGACGAATTTGACTCATTCACTAATGTCAGGGTATTAGGGACGAATTTACTCCTTCACTAATGCTAGGGTATTAGTGACGAATTTGAATCATTTACTGATGCCAGAGTATTAGTGACGAATCTGTAATTCGTCACTAATACCCTACTATTAGTGACGAATTTGAATTGAGTCGTTCTAGACTATATAGTGATGGTATTAGGATTTTAGTGATGGTTATAATCCGTCACTAATACTTCATTATTAATGATGAAATTTTGAATTCGTCACTAAAAGTTAGTAGCAACGGCACATATAGCAACTATTTTGAAACCGTCACTAATACCCTGATTTTTTGTAGTATGGTAAAAATTGGGGCATAAGGTAACATCCTTTAAGTGTTGATAATGCAACTCCAATCTATAAGTAAAATTTAATGACTATTTTCTTAAGGAACATTTTAACTAATGGTTGTCTCAAAACATTAGAGGAGGGGAACAATAGTAACATAGATGCCTCTAGAGACTAAAAGAGAGACTACGTCTACTTGAGAAGACACTACACGAATCACCAAACGACTCATTGTATATGGTTGCCGCATACCATGTATTAAATAGTTTAGATCGCTTTATATAGAAAAAAGTATCTTTGCATTCTTAAATTAAAATAAATCATCCAATGACTAATATTTTTTTTAAATATCTCAAAAAATATAGCAGATAGTAACAATTGGAAAATCTAGCATGTACTAACAATTGAAATCTAACACAAATTAGTAAGCATTTTACAAGTAAAGTAGTTAGAATATGTGAACATGTTAACATATAATTAACAAACAAAAAAATAAATAAATAAAAGAATAGCAATCAAGTAAAACAAGGATGTCATGAAGTTACCAATCAATCTCAAATATATTGATTGGTGATCTAAAATAAAAAACAGAGATGAAAGAAATGTTTTTTACTTCCATCACCCCACCCCACACCTAAAGCAATCGCACGAGCTCGATAGTTGAATATGTTTTTCAACTTATTTGAATTGATTTTCATAGTACTATTAAATATTCACATTATTAAATTATAATTTGTGAATTTATAAAAAGACCATAATATGTATTTGAATTACTACCATAGTCTAGAGACCTAAACCCATAAAATAAGGAAATAAATTAGAAAATGGTAAAAAGGTAATTTTGGCAAGCCTCGTCAATGAAGCCAAGATTCTCGTCGACGAATACCCTTATAAGGTTCATCACTGAAATTTAGAGCCTCGGTGACGAAAAGATCCAGTGCGGCTGGAAAAATATCAGGTTGGGGTTTGTCGATGAACAACCTTGGTGGTTCGTCAACGAAGGCGCCAACTCGTCGATGAACTTGACCCGGTCAAGGGGTCTATAAATATCATTTTTAGTTGCTTAATGGTTAAGAAATCACAAAAGCTCTATCTTTCTATAAAACCAGCGAACTCTATCTCTTTCTCTCTCTCTTCGATCCTTCGTTGTTCGTCACCTGAATCCATGATCTGACATTACTACGTGGATCAGGGGGAAAACCTCTACGACTATAGTGGATCAGATCTTTATTTTGAAGATTTCCGGGTTTTATTCTGAAATCGAGGTAAGGGTTTAAGTTTGTTTTTTGGTTCAGTGGATCTGTAGTAAATAGGATTGTATTAAAGTATTGTTCTTTAGTTTTTAGGTTTTGAGAACTCGGTTCACTATTTTGGAACCGTATAGCTTGTGTTTCAGTGTTCGGGGAAATAGGTAAGGGGATTTGTTTACATAAGTCTTTTTAGAAAACTAAACCACTAGAAAGTTAGCTTATGTTTATATGTACGATATGCTGCTTATTTGCAAAGTTTCACCGGGTAAAAATGTCGATTTTTTTTCAATTTTATGATTTTTGGTAAAAAGTCAGGTTTTGGCATATGATCTCTAAACTTTCCAAAACTACTTTTATTTGTATTAAACCTAATGTAGGATATGCGTGGAACCCTTGTTTTCTGTTTAAATGATGTTTTCAAACTATATACTATGTATGGTCTTTCTTTACCCAAATGAGTGTGACATATGTTATGAAATGGAATATGTGTAATTGATTAATACGTATATAAATTATGGGAATTGAGTTCCAAATTGTTATCAGAAAATGTGGAAAAATAGGTGTTGGTTAGATACCGAGCTCTATATGTGAAAGGGTTAAACTGAGAGTGTGTGTGCCGGTTTATACCACAATTTGAATGAAAGAAAGAATTTATAAAATAATGCATGGATGAGATTGTGAAAATACTGGAACTGTACAGGTGATTTATGAATTTGAAATAGGTTATTATGTTTTACTATAAATTGTATATATAATATTGGGACCGCGACTTGTTACTATGAGAGCCTTATGAAGCTCAACATTATTATGAAAACCTTAAAAAGCTTAATGTTATTATGTAAGCGCTGTACCATTGCTAGAAATGAGATACAGTGCAACCACACATCTGATTCTCAGTGTGGGTATCTATGTAGTCGTCTTGGTATGAAAAGCCACTGGTCATGGACTAGGGCGGTGATGGCCAAGACGGACTGGAGTAAATTGCGATGCCTGACAATGCCTGCACGAATAGGGCTCAAACAGTGCTTTATTATCGCACAACCCGTGCTACAAGGTAGTGTTGGCATAGTTATTATGATGTTTCAAAGCTGGACGGTGTTCTAAATATATATATGCGTAATTTAAAAACAAAAATGGGTAAAGTCATAGGTTAGAGTACCGGGCGGAGGGATTGTACAGTGTATGAGGCTGTACCCTACCCTAACCTCAGGAACCCTCGCTTGTAATGATGTTGAATTAGCTATTGCAGGATTTATATCTATATATCTCTTATATTATAGTTTTGGGAATATGCTTTATATGTAACTGCTTGCAACTGGTTTAAACACATGTCGTCACTCACTGATGTAATATCTTCCACCTTACTAAGAAGTGTCTCATCCCAACTTACAAAATTTGTTTCAGGTCCTTTAGGAAACAGGTCCTAAGCTTTTAGAGGGATGTCAAAGCTTAGTACTGTTTTTAGCTTACGTAAGTGTTTTGTATATGTACTAGACTTAGTTTAGGTGGTCTTTTTGGGAATGTAATACAGGTTATGTTTTAAGTACGATTGTATCTATGTAAGGATACAGTTAGAAACTTTAGTATGCCTATTAGAATCCATATGAATGTCTATGTTTTCCACAATGTATGAAAGTACAGATCTGTATGTCCCTGTTTAGGGCTGGTTGTCTATTTATGTTATTAGATGTGTGAAGATCGTGTATGAATAGTAGCACTCTGGGCCCACCAATTGGGTCTGGGCCCACCAATTGGGTCGGGGCGTTACACATAGCGAATGAAAAAGCATATGCATGAATTTCATAGATCCATATCTCAATTTAAACAAATATATCTCTGCATTATTTATACTCAAATACCATGAACAACTACTTTATATTAAAAATAAATTTACATTTACATGGAAGAATATACTCAAACAAAACTAGGAGTGCATACAATATTTTTACTTTATTCAATGATCTAAGAATATATATATATACATATATATATATATATATTATAAATGCCATTAGAAGGTTCATGTATCTAGTGTTACTTATAAAGTAGAAGCAAATTTCTCTAATTCATCTATAAAAGGATGCTAATAATAGTTTTAATTTTGGAAATAATAGAGCATTTCCTACCATGCAATAATCTAAATGATAATTGATCAAATTTAATTTATACTTTAATACTTTTATTTGTTTTAATATATATTGCTTTAACAATTATCTATTGTAGTTACCATTTATCGCAATTAATATACATTCACATACGCAATTCATTGATAATCATTGAATTCAAATGCTACCTTGTCACCGGTACATGCATTACACATGTCTATAATGTATGTTGTGCCGTTAGAAGGGATTTTTCATTTTTTTGGATTTTCAAAATGCTCCTCGATCATTCTTCTTATATTACAACAAACAAAGATACAACAATGAAAAATAATTATCTATTTTTTTAGATTAAAAAAATAAAAAAAAATCAAAAGTTAATTAAGGGGTGTAATTGAGTCGAGTAAACATAATAGGACACTCGAACTCTACTCGTCTAAATGTTGGGTTTGAAATAGGGTTAGAGGTTAATTGAGCATTATATTGTTCAACTCAAAGTTGACTTGATTGCAAGTTCTAAATTTGAGTTCAACTTAGTTAAGCCTAACTCGTTTATATATTAATGTAAAAATAATATAAAACAATACAATATATATATATATAATATTAAATATATGTATAAAATATATTATATGCCTTATATAATAAGGGTAGCTCAGTGTATAAAGCTTTCACATATGTGGGGTTTGGGGTATGATGCGTCTATAGTACATAGCCTTACATAGTATGCAACATTAAATTCGTGACCCCTAGATCACAAAGAGACAGCTTTATCATTGCGCATAAGCTCATCTTCATACGTCTGATATAATATGAAAAATAGCAAAATATCAAAAAACTTAATTAGGTTCGAGTAGGATTGCAAACAAGTATTACGAAATTTGATTTAGACTCATTAAACTATTTGAATAGTTTGAACTAAACTCAAACTCAAATATGATCGATTAAAGTTGAGTAATAAAATCGAATAACTTGTAAGTAGATTTAATTTACAAACACCTCTAGAAGTGGAGTATATATACTAAAATTGGTTGAGTTAAATGTTTTTTAATCTATTCATTTTATTTAAAATATTTTATTTATACTCATTGAAAATTATAAAGAAGAACATGCCTTAAGTGTATAGGTTAACTAATGTAAATGTTAAATGCAGTAATACTTTTACAACCAATAGGAAGAGACCAACAACCCACTGAACGAATTTGATTGGTCAGTATTCTTGCATCATTTACGGATGCCACGTGGCAAGAGTTCACCCAAACATGTTCCCTGCTGACGGTGTCTGGATCGCACCTCCAATTTTCCGAAATAATAAGTTGAAACTTAAAACTGCATCCCAGTCGAAGGATCTAGAAACCCTAATGACCTCCTATATAAAAGCTCACTTTGCCCCAACCTCTGCTCAGCCTCTGATTCTCTAAACCCTAGTTGCGTCTCAGCTTCCCATCTGCTCTTTCTTCTTCCTCTTTTTCTTACGCGCGGAGAGAGTGTGAGAGAGAGAAATGACGGAAGCGGAGACGTTTGCATTTCAGGCTGAGATCAACCAGCTCCTGAGCTTGATCATCAACACCTTCTACAGCAACAAGGAGATCTTTCTTCGCGAGCTCATCAGCAACGCTTCCGATGTATGCCCTTCTTTTCTTGTCATTTCCTAGTTATTTACGCTCTATTCGTTGCGCGATTCCCTGTGTGCTTCTTCTTATTCGCTTGCTTCTTTCATATGTGTTGTTTTCCAGTGTAGGATCGTCTGTCTATGTTGTCCTGCGTTGTAAAATCCTCTTATTAATCTGTCATTTACTTTTTTATTTATGTTATTTTTCCCCGATATATTCTGTTTAACATCGGATTTTAATCCGGAAGTCATGAAAGCTCGTTGTTGCTTAGAACACCAGATTGCGTGTAGACATATGTCAACCAGCAGTCATTTTTTCATGGTTGCTTGAAATGCTCGTAGATTAAGTTGACGGTATTTTCTTTAATGAAGTCATTGAGAGGACTGTTAGTTGGTATCGGATGAGAAATATGATATTATCGTCACATTTCCATCCATCCCCCGCCCCCGTTTATTACCTAGGAATCTATGTTTGCTCTTGAAATACATTACAAGATTTGTGTTGCTTATCCATCAGGGCCATGAAAGCACGTTATTGATTGAAAATCCCGAGATGCATGAGGGTGTGGAAAAATAACACATGTTTTTTTCTAGATTTGAAATTGTCATAGATTATGTAGGCTGGCTCTTACGAAGTCATCAAGATTCTTGGTTGGATTTTGATGAGCAATCTAGAACTACGCATGGTGCTTTGTTTTTTCGAGCCCACAGGAAGGATACCATGCTTTATGAATTATGACCCCTAATCATGGGGGCATGATTGCAGCATGTGTCTCTTGATCACAATTTTATGTTTAAACCACGCCATATGATTTAATTGCAGGCCACATCTATGATTCTTTAGCTCCTGGTTCTTGTCTATGGTGGAATTGGTTGAACTTTTTTTGGTTATTTTTTTAAAAAATCGATGTTTAATACTTGCTATATATTATATGAGATTCTTTGTTCATGTTATTTGAGTACACATAAATAGAAACTAGTTCTCCTTTGTTATGGGGAACTGTTTAGGTCCTGTTTGGTATTGTTGATGTTTCATAAAATTTTTATTAAAAAACTAAATTTTAAAAGGAGAACAATTAAGTAAAATAATTATAATAAGTTTTATTTTTATTATATTTTTTAAAAATGTGTATTATTTGTAATTTTATTATTTTAATCATACTTTGATAGTATTTTGATTCAAAGATGAAAATAGCATTTTTTTAATTATGTTTTTAATATGTATTAATTTTATAAATGTTGTTGTTTTCTAGTTTTTAGTTTTTATTTCTGCTTGTTGGTTTTGTTTATGGTTTTTGTTTCTTTAATTTTTGACTGTGGTACTGAATGACCCCAAATTTGACAAGTGCCTAGCAATTGGTTTTCTGTTTAAACAACAGTTAGAGGCTTGCTTGCTTATTAGACTCAAAATATTATTCAGAAATGAAATCAGAAGTTGATTGTATTCAGGCTCTGTTTTAATTTGCTCGACCGTATTGAAGCTTAAGAAATTTGTCAATGTGCAAGGTTCTCTAAGTCACTACATGTACATGGTTCGTATGGATTTAGTTATTCTGCATGCAAGAACAGTGGTCAAGTCTAAATGATATTCTTTGCTCCACACATGCGTGCACACACTCAAATAGATAATTACACATTTTGTTTAATTGAATATGCTTTTGTGGGATCTCCCTTTGCCCTTTGAAGCTAATCACAATACTTTTTAATAATGTGTAGGCTCTGGACAAGATCCGTTTTGAGAGCTTGACGGACAAGAGCAAGCTAGATGCTCAGCCAGAACTTTTCATTCACATTATTCCTGACAAGACCAACAACAGCTTGTCAATCATTGACAGTGGAATTGGGATGACCAAGGCTGGTAAGTGTTACTATTATTGACATGGGTGCATGTTTGGTTGTTTTAGCATCATCTGCAACTTGTCTGCCTTTTTTTAAAAAAATTTTTTATACGTTTTGTCTTCAGATTTGGTAAACAATCTTGGAACCATTGCAAGGTCTGGGACAAAGGAGTTCATGGAAGCCCTTGCTGCTGGCGCTGATGTCAGCATGATTGGGCAGTTTGGTGTTGGTTTCTACTCAGCCTACCTGGTTGCTGAGAAGGTCATTGTTACCACCAAGCACAATGATGATGAGCAGTATGTCTGGGAATCCCAGGCTGGTGGGTCATTCACTGTTACCAGAGACACCTCTGGTGATAACCTCGGCAGAGGTACCAAGATAACTCTCTTCCTTAAGGAAGACCAGCTTGAATACCTGGAGGAGCGCAGGCTCAAGGATCTGATTAAGAAGCACTCTGAGTTCATCAGCTACCCGATCTCTTTGTGGGTTGAGAAGACTACTGAAAAGGAAATTTCAGATGATGAGGATGAGGAAGAAAAGAAGGAAGAGGAAGGAAAGGTTGAGGAGGTTGATGAAGAGAAGGAGAAGGAGGAGAAGAAAAAGAAGAAAATCAAGGAGGTGTCCCACGAGTGGTCTTTGGTGAACAAGCAGAAGCCCATCTGGATGAGAAAGCCAGAGGAGATCACAAAGGAAGAGTATGCTGCATTCTACAAGAGTCTCACCAATGATTGGGAGGAGCACTTGGCTGTCAAACACTTTTCTGTGGAGGGCCAACTTGAGTTTAAGGCTATTCTCTTTGTACCAAAGAGGGCACCTTTTGATCTCTTTGACACAAGGAAGAAGCCGAACAACATTAAGCTTTATGTCCGCCGTGTCTTTATCATGGACAACTGTGAGGAGTTGATCCCAGAATATCTTGGATTTGTGAAGGGTATTGTGGACTCTGAGGACCTTCCTCTCAACATTTCGCGAGAGATGCTACAGCAGAACAAGATCTTGAAGGTTATCCGCAAGAACTTGGTCAAGAAATGCGTGGAGCTCTTCTTTGAAATTGCTGAGAACAAGGATGACTACAACAAATTCTATGAGGCTTTCTCTAAGAACCTGAAGCTTGGCATCCATGAGGACTCCCAAAACAAAACAAAGCTTGCTGAACTGCTCCGTTACCACTCTACTAAGAGTGGGGATGAGTTAACCAGCCTGAAGGACTATGTGACAAGGATGAAGGAGGGCCAGAATGATATCTACTACATTACTGGTGAGAGCAAAAAGGCTGTGGAGAACTCCCCATTCCTGGAAAAGTTGAAGAAGAAGGGATATGAGGTTCTTTTCATGGTTGATGCCATTGATGAATATGCTGTGGGTCAATTGAAGGAATTTGAGGGAAAGAAGCTGGTCTCAGCAACCAAGGAAGGCTTGAAGCTGGATGAGAGTGAGGATGAGAAGGAAAAGAAGGAAGCTCTCAAGGAGAAGTTTGAGGGTCTTTGCAAGGTCATCAAGGACGTGTTGGGTGACAAGGTTGAGAAGGTCATTGTTTCTGACCGTGTTGTGGACTCTCCCTGCTGTTTGGTTACTGGGGAGTATGGATGGACTGCTAATATGGAGAGGATCATGAAGGCGCAGGCCCTCAGAGACTCGAGCATGGCTGGGTACATGTCAAGCAAGAAGACCATGGAAATCAACCCAGAGAATCCCATCATGGAGGAACTCAGGAAGAGGGCTGATGCTGATAAGAATGACAAGTCTGTTAAGGACTTGGTCTTGCTGCTTTTTGAGACTGCTCTCCTCACGTCTGGGTTCAGCCTTGATGATCCCAACACCTTCGGAAACAGGATCCACAGGATGCTGAAGCTCGGTCTGAGCATTGATGAAGATGCTGCGGAAGCTGATGTGGACATGCCTCCTCTTGAAGATGTTGAGGCCGATGCTGAGGGCAGCAAGATGGAGGAAGTTGATTAAACTTAATTTTAATTTTTTTTGCCAAACTCCCTATATTAGTTCTTATTGTTAGATGCTGTGGTTTTGTGTTTTTTTCTCCTGTTTTTCTTTAATGGTTGCGCGGTGGCTCCAGTGGAGAAATTAGTAGTACACATTTTAGTCACCCTCTTGTTATGTTGCTGTCTGGTAATCATTTTGGCATGCATAGTAGTACTCCTTTTTCTGTTTTTTTGTGGTTAATACATAATGCAATGCACCTTTGTTGTGTTTCAATTTGTTGTTTCTCATTTTGGTTTGGTTCAATCTGATCCTTCTTGGACTGGACACTGCATCTAATTGTTTGTACGTGGACTGGACTCAGATTGGAGAAGGCCATTAGGACGAGCACTGATTCCTTCCTTCCTGTTATCTTTATTTTTTCTTTTCAAAAAGTTTTGATTTGATTCTTTGGTAAATTTTTGCAGCAACTTAGATTCATCAAACATGATTCGGTTGTGGTTCTTTGCTTGCCTCAATCTAGGGCCAATGGCGGATTACATCAAAGTAGAATATGATTGGAAGAAAGGGGTGAACAAATATGGATGGAAATAACTCAGGAAGTAGGCAAAGCGCAGCGGTCTCTTTTGCGCTCATTATGAATGAAGATATTGGAAAAGAAATGGAGACAAAGGATGAGTAAAGGACACTAAAGCTTGTGTCCGCATTCCTTTTCTATATACTATTTCTTTTTGGCGAATGAAGAAACTGGAAAGGTGGGTATTGAGAGTCCTTGAGAAGCAGTTCTTGGTTCTTGAGGTTAGGACCCTCCGGAAACAACTAAGGTTGAATTGATAAAGAAAGAAACTAAATGAATATAGTTTGTAATATAATATGGGAAGTCAAACAACGAGAGCATTGGGGAATTTCTGTTAGGGTTGGGAAAGAATGAATGTAGTTTTTAATATAATTATGGGACGTCAAACAAGAACATTGGGGAATTTCTGTTCCCAAGAAAGAGCTGCTAAAGGATCCAGCCAGATAGGTGCAAGTAGCTTGACCGCCAAACTCATCATTGAAACACAAGTTGGAGACATCGGCCAATATTCCTATCAATGTTGATTTTCCATAACTGATGGGCAAATTTGTTTGGAAACCTTTTATAGTGGAATTAGACCTGTTACTAACTCAGTTGCATTGGTTCTTCAGTTAAAAGCTATGTAACAATCCAATTGAAAAAAAATAAATTAGTCATTATGCAGCTATCAAGGAATTCTGTGTGCCAATAGATAAAATTTCTCAATTTGAGAGGGCCATTGAATGTAGCATAAAACCAAAATACTACAATTCCTTCTAGATTAAAAAAAACAAAAAAGGGCAGGTTAACTAATAAAAGAATAATGGAACCACAACTGTTTTTCAACTTCCCATTAAAAACTCAAAAACAAGGTAGCATTCTTTATCATTTTGATAACTAAAAATAAAAAATAAAAAATATTTTTCACAACTGTGTAGGCATATTTTCTCATAGGATCTCTCTTTCCTTCATTTTCCTTCTCAATTTTTCCCACATCAATTGAAAATTCAAAAAAAAAAAAACTTCAATTTCAATAATCTGGTTAAATAATACTCATTGAGCATCCGAGAGCCCAAATAGTGTTCGTAGGCCAATTGTTCCTACTAAGTTGCAGCCAAGGGAGATGGGGGCGAGGGTGTTCGGAATTTGGGGCCAGAGATAATGATGATGATGACATGACTTTGCCATGTTATCCAAAATACCAGCGGAATATATGTAACTTGGGCTGTTCATGGGACATGAACTTTCTTCCAGGAAACTTCATATTAACCGCACGTCAAAGCTGAGCAAGGATCACACAAATAATGTTCTTCCATAAGAACTCAGCATGGCTAAATATTAATGAACAAAATATATTGACCTCTCAACATTAATGGTATGCTTTTTATAGTTATTTTTACGCAAGTATAATTCTTTCGCACGAGTACTTTTTGACTGCTAAACTTTATATTGGCCTCAATTCAGAAACTGCATGTCGACACAGTAGAACTTCTTTCACTTATCATTTCAAGTTTGAAAAATCAAATTTATTGTAACAAATGCCTTGTCATGGGATCACCTTGTGGAGGAAGTATGTGCCTTTGGTTTTTTAGCATCACTTTCAGAAATATAATTCAAGGAAAGAATGAACTAAGGAATTATTGACCATTATAATTTCCAAAACCAAATGTAGAAACAAACAATCCATGTCATGAAAAGAAGAAGAATGTTCAATTAAAAATATACACACACAGCCAGGGAACTCATAACAACAATGAACACAATGTAAAACCTTCCTCACAATCTTTTCAGTGCATCGTCATCCAGAGAGAAGCAGGTGTCTGATAATGCAGACTAGTAAACTTGAACCCAGACCTCAAACTCAGGTGTCGTCAACTTGTGAATGAAACACAAAGCTTGGAAATGTCGTAGTAATGTCCCTGTTCAGGAAGGGGGAAAAGAAGAAATGAAAACACATCATTACCATATGCTGCCATAATAGAAGTGAGAACACTTGAGTGATTCATCAAAAAATATATCATTCTCTAATATATCTTATAGATGGGCCTAAAGAGATGGCATCATCCATATTCCATCATCCTATCCTCAAAGAGTCGCATCTAATCTAACTCCAATAACCATTGATTAGGACTGGTTAGTCCATTATCACAAACAAAAGAGGCAAGTTCATAACAATCAAATGGCCACACAAGAGTTGCTTTATAAATGGAATCAAGTGGTAAGCAGAGGGGCTTAATTAGTGTATTCATGTTCATGCAAGTGTTACCTAACAACATAACTATAAAAATACAAAGCAGAATCTAGTGCATTCCTCATCTTTTCACTCTCTCTGGTTGGCTAAGTGGCTAATGGTGTATTCATGGTTGTGCAATGCATGCTCGTAACAAAAAAACTGTAATGCTAACAAGTGGATGCGTATTTAAATGTTGTTGTGGAGGGTGGGGCAGTGGAATTAGAGTTGCATTAGAAGCTTGACAGGCTTGCTTGGATAGAACATGAACATGACACACACAATCATTTGTGGGACCTTCATTTCTTTTGGGGTGCTAGATTATTCTTTAATGCTTAAGCCATGCCTATATTTTCCTTAATTGAGAGGATAGACAGATCATCAATTAAGTTATTCTGGGTGAGGGTCTAACTACATAATATGAACTAGGTGGAGCTTGAAAGCAGAAAATGTGATTAAGTTGAAAATGACAAAGGAGAGAGGGCAACCATTTTATGGAAAAGATATAGTGAAAAGGTGTAAGATGAGTGGAAAGGTAGAGGTAAAATTGACAAAGAGAGTTGATAGTGTCATCCAGATGTATAAAAAGTAGTCTAAAGAAAAAGAGAGAATTGAGGCAGCAGTGTAGAAATATGAAAAATTTTGGAGGGTATGGGCATTTGGAGGCAAGAAAGGATGTGGAGAAATCTATTAGTGAAGCTAAACTAGAGTTTACAATAACTTGCAGAGACAACTAAACACTAAAGATGGGGAGACTGAGTTGAGAGCTAGGCAATATCATGTGTATAAAATGGATGATAATGCAGTAATTAAAGAAGATATAAAAGAAAGATGGCAGTATTATTCTAATTAGCTATTTAATAAAAATCAAGTGGAAGGCCTAACCGTGGAATTGATAAATAAAGAAAAAGGCGAGACATTTAAGATGCATCTATAAAATTAGAGTAAATGACATTAAATATGCACATTAAAGGATGACAAATAAAAAGCTGTAGGAACCTATGATTGACTGGTTTATTTTCCAAGATTACAAAGACTAAGAATGTCAAATGAGTAGAGGAAACGGACTTTAGTGCCTAGACATAAAACAAAGGAGATATACAAAATCGTATTAACTGCTGTGGAATTAAGCTTAAGAGTCATAAAATGAAACTTCGGGAAGGATAATTGAACAAAGATTAAGATTAGAAACGAGAGTTTCAGAAAATCAGTTTGTTTTTATGCCCAAGAGAACAACAATGGAGGCCATATATATATTAAAGAGACTACCGGAAAAGCTTAGTGAAACTATGAGGAATTTGCACATGGTCTTTTTGATGCAGAAAAATCTGATGATAGGACACCAAGGAAAATTTTGTGGTGAATTCTAGGAAAGAACAAATTGAGATCTAGTTATTAAGGATATCTATGATAAGGCAGTAACTACTGTTAAGACTGTAGGAAGAGAAACTAGGAAATTCCAAATGACAGCATGAGTGCATTGAGGGCCTACTTTGAATCCTCATTCGTTTGCTTTAATTATGATGAACTCACTAAACATATCAAAAATGAATTTCCTTGGTGTATGTTATTTGTGGATGATATTATTGAAATAAGTGAAACTAGAGATGGAAATATAATTAGAGGTTTTAAGATAAATAGAAGTTAGACAAGGCATAGAATACGAATTTAGTAAATCTAAGATACAACAACAAAACCAAGCCTTAGTCCCACTAGGCATAAAATACAAATTTAGTAAATCTAAGATATATAATAAAAAAAATATTAACCCTAACTGTCACCCTGATAATAAATTTCTTTACCTTGAATTTATTCAGTAAACAGGAGGAGAAATTGAAGATGTGATACATAAAGATACAGCGGGATGGGTAAAATGAAGAAATGAAGAAATATTGTATGATGTTGAGTAACTAAGAAAACACCATATCTAAAAAAGTAAATCTCTAAAATGCGAATGTTCCAGTAGATGAATGGCATAACTTTAAAGAAAAAAGCAATGAATGAACAGATCCACAGTAAGCTAGGAGTAGCTCTTGTAGAAAATAAGATAAAAGGAAAGTCAATTGAGATGGTTTGTGGACTTGCAGTGTAGTCCAATTAATAGTCTAATAAGATCAATTTGAAATACAACACCTTCATGTCTCAGGCTCACAACATATTAATACTGAATCAAAACTCATCATGTCCATCTCTAACCATGGGATACATCAATTATGATAAAAGAAATCAACTGTACATTATTAGTATTGATACTCATAAGCAAATAAAATAAACTGACAACAAATTCAGCACTTACTTGAGGTATTGAAGGGTCATATTCTTTAAAAGAGATGGATGCCGCAAAACAAGGCTTCTCCATTCTTCCTTATCGATCTTCCCGTCATGCTTTGTATCGGCTTCCTCAAAGGTCTGAAACCCAAAGAAAATCATGAAACATTTTACAAGAGCTACTTTTTTTAAAAAAAAAATGGAGCTATTTTGCTAGAAACATTTGACAATCTTGCGATACTCAGTCCACAGTGGCTTCCTATGACTATGAAGTATTGCAGCCAAAGAGTTCCAACATTTGGTGCCAGAGCTCAAGTAATAAACCCCTTAACCCTTTCACTTAGATCAGATATACCAATTAAAAAAGGCTTTTTTTTATTATATTTGTCTAAAGTGTCCTAACATGACTTCACAAATGCTGAACCGCGCCTAGTTTGTGAATGTTGAAGTAGAGAATGCCTTTTATTGCTTAAAAGACCAACTCCCTAATGAATTTATCAAAAATAACGTGGAGCAATCTGCCAGATGAGCACTGTGCAACATCAAGTTCTCACAAAATGGATAAAAAAGAGAATGTTTTGTAACAAGCTATATACACACACATGTATCATGAGCACTGTGCAACAGCATCAAGTTCTCACAAAATGGATAAAAAAAGAGAATGTTTTGTAACAAGCTATATACACATACAAGTATGTATCTATATACATAAAGTCTTAATTCTTTGCAAATAAAAGCGTAGATTAAGCTGGAGATGAAATATAGAACCACCATTCAACTGCAAATAAGTTGCAAAAGCAGACTAGGCAGGTAAAGCAATTAGAGAATATTTATTATCTGCCACATTTAATTGATGTAATGATAATTGCGTGAGGAAAATGATACATATTTTGATGAATGAGCAAACTGCCTATTCCAACTCCAGAAACATAATAAATGATCTTGATTTTTGTAAAAAAACAAATTACTAGCCTGACATTTTATCTGGTCAGAATAGGCAGTTGACCCACATCCAGATCATTTATTCATAAAAAAAATGGGGCAATTTATTAATAATTAAAATACTTAGACTTCCAGTAGTTCTAAAATTCAAATTCAAGAAAAAAAACACTGCATAGAGGGCAACTAATCAAACTTACCTTCCGTATGACCAACAATTGTGTATGCAATAGAGGTACAGCCTGGACTAAAGATTTGTATAATTTTGAATAGGCAAGCCCGAGGCTTGATAAATTTTGCATTGAGTTTGCCCACAGGCTGGCTCATGCCCAACCTTAATACTTACAAAGGAAGAAAGATAAAGATAGATTTTTTCCCAAGGTAAAAAAGAACGTATGGATCATGGGGGATGATAAACAAACTGCAAATTGTAATGAAATGTAAAATTTGAATCAAATTGGGTTGAGGAAGCACCTTGTCAATGATACTTTCTATAACATCATCTGAAAGATTCATACCAGATTCAGCCAGTGTAGCCACTACCATTTGTTTCACCTAAAGCAAAATGAAGTCACTTAAATAGCTAAATATGCCTGAAAGTGCATGCCACAGAAAGTAACAAAAAATCAAAGATACAATATAACAGTTTGTTGTGAATTCAGCATTGTTGCTTTAAGAAGACAAAAACCAACCAAAGAGAGTAGAGGCAACTTATATTGCCATTTGAACACAGATATCTACATTTGATGTTGGCGTTGCATAGCCCATTGCTATGCAACGCCTTTCTCTCTTGGAGGGATAAAACAAGAAAACAGAATGTACAAGAAGGAGCATGAGAAATCCTCTGCAGAACAGAAGAGAACAAAGAACTATAAAATTACTATAAAATTAATACAGCCAACCAGTCAACCTGTAGATCCAATACACACACCCCTCTTAAAAACCAGCTGCAAAATCTTATAGCCCATTGCGAAGTCACCCAACCGAATCCTACCCCAAAGAATAGACCAAGTCATCTAGTTGCTTGTAAGAATATTTAGCAATCCATTCCAACAAAATACCCCAAAAACAAGAAAAGAAAACACCTACATAAACCCGAGCCTTTTATATTCCTACCGACCCAAAAGGTGTAATTCGCCAATTGAGCAAACCCAGCTGTCTCTCAAAATAACAAAACAACTTATTAAAACTGTCCGTGAGGAAGACAATGCATAATAATATGAGAAGCAGATTCCAAAATGTCAAAGCATATACACACATATGGAGATAAAGCCTTAGAAGGCTTCCTACTCTACAGCACATTGCTGGTATACACTGTATTAGGAACTACCAACCAAATGAAAGCCTTAATATTAGAGGGCAGTTTGGCTTTCCAAATACCATGATGAAGCGGAAAGGACATGCAATCAAAAATCAATTGCTCAAAGAAGATGTAGAGGAATAAACCCCTGATGAATCTAGAACCCATGAATGAGCGTCCGGTCCTATTGAAAGGAAGGAAAGCCTACTACAAACATAACAAAGAGGAGAGTTCCTGCATCTCCCTATCATTAAGAGACCTATGAAAATGGAAATCCCAAGAGAAGTTATCCCCATTTAGTGATCAAAAAAGAAAAAGTAACAACATTGTGCAATGAGCAGAGCCACTACAAACATGGAAAAGGAATGGAGCCTCTTTTTTTTTTATTATTTCTTTCTGCCATATCCTTAATATCAGGTTGGTTACACATACAACTGAAATGGAAACCAAGCATTTCATGGTTCTTCCACTCCGGCCCGAAGAGTAACTAAGACCAATTCAGTCACGTTTTCATGTTCCAATTGAACACTTTCCATTTTTTATGATTCCAAAGGAGAAGTTTATTCTTTTTGCAGACCCGATCACGATCTTATAAAGTTATAATAAGGATAAGAAATCTTTCTCGATCAATCCCTTTGCTCCCCCATTCTTCGAGAATCAGAGATCCTTTTCAATTTAAATTTGTTCATTTGGAATCTGGGTACTTCTACTTCATTTTATTTTTACAGAATCACCCATCCAAATGTCTTCCCAAGAACAAATGCGAAAATCATGACACACAACAAATTTGGTATAAGGTATGAAGAAGGAATACACCTGTAAATCACACCTCAAAAGACTCAAACAAACATCTTATTCCGAAATTTGCATCCCACCCATTTACCTACAAGCCAAATTTACTTTTAATAACTATGTGCCAACAGGAATTCTCCTAAAAGGGAGTCATTTATCCATTAAGTAATGTTTTTAGACATCAACTTACAAAGACTCAAACCACTCCTTAGACTTACAAATAGCCCCCCAAGTAACCAAATGATTCTTCCTCTCCCCAACCCCATTCAAAAGAAAATCACTCATAACCCTCCCAAAAATCCAAGCTACCCCTGCTTGAATTCTAAAAAATTAAAAATAAACAAAAGATAAAGAGGGATACTAGAAAGATTATGCTTGAATGAGGGCAATACTAGCTGTTCATTCCTACTCACATAATAATCTAAGCCTCAAATAAATATTTACTTTGTATTGTTCAACTTTGCAGTCTTTCTGCAACAATGGTCATTCAAGGTTCCACATTTTCGTTCGGCCATATAATCACACATGGATGTGCCAAAAAATTAAAAATAATTTTTTTTTGCTACATATGCGAGTCTCATGGAAAAAATCTATAACATGGCTTACCTTATCTAGAAATATGGGGGTAACTCACACGAGGGCATTTAACCATGATAATTTCTACTTAAGTGCTTAAAATCCACAACCATTGTGCAAATGTTCCACATAAAGTTCAATGGTGGCATTCAACACTTCATGCAAACTCCACTTCTTCAACTATTTTGAAAATTTGACATTCTAAAGCTTTAATCAGCATCCATGGATTTAAAAAAAAAAAAAAAGAATGCAATGAGAGAATTATAGTAATTTTTATTTCATTCCAATTACAACCAAACTATTTTGAAATTCAAGAATTTGAACTGATAAAAAAGAATTCAAACCATGATCCATGAATCCTTAGTTATAACCGAACTATTGACAAATTCAAGAATTTGAACTGATAAAAAGAATTCAAACCATGATCCAAGAATTCTAATGTTGTTAAGTTTATGCATGAAATAATGATTCATAAATTAATACTAGAACAACCTCTATTTTAACTTTCACCTCAACCAATGGTAGAGGTAGGACCTTGTATCAGTGGTGGCATCGGAGCTTGTACTTCAAGATTTCTAGGAGTTGTTTGGTTTACGGGATAAAAAAAAAAAATGTTTTCTTGGAACGGGAATGGGATGCTTACCTCATGGGAGTATTTTTATTTAGTTTGCATTGTATGATTCCCAAGAATGTACTCACGATGCCCATGCCTCAACATGGGGATGTTGGCAGTTAGCAGGCATCTAAAAAGATTAATATTATGCCCTTGACTTATTTATGACACAATATATGAACAATAATCATATTCTCAAAGGACAAGCTTACTCAGAATGCTATATTATAGGGCATTAATGTCTGCCTGGCCAAAATAGATGGGTACAGGGTATGTATTAGTTCTAAAATAGGATGCCCATGGAAATGGGATTCGCATGTTTTCTGTGAATCCTTCATTCTCTAGAAAAATGGTAGATTACCATCATATCACTTTCTTACCCTAAAGAAAATAAGGAAATGGGATGCCATGGGATTCCATGGACATCACATTCCTAGGATTGTTAAAACTTCTCCAGTAAACCAATCCCTTTTATTGTAATAATGATTTTTGAAAGCATTTGTTATCACATGCAATCATAACATCAACTTAGACAAAATATTCAAGTAACTAAAACAAACAAATACAACGTCAAATATTGTAATTAGACAAATTTTGAAACAAGTAGAAACTCATCTTAAATACTTGCACCAAAAAAATTACAAAACAAATAGAAATATCTTACAAGTTACAATTGTTCACTGCAGGACTGCATTGAGGACTGCCTGTTCTTGATGTACTCTCTATATCTTTCACTTTTGGATTTTTTAAATTCTCAAAACACCATAAGTTTTTATAAATTTGGGTACTTTCACTTTGGATGGGTGCAACTCCAAAGTATTACTTTGAGTGGGTATAACTTTAAAAATTTATGAAACTTCCCATTATAGTTTACACCATGTATATATCAAGGAAGAATTTCAAATCCCAGCGGGATCAATTGCTCCAGTGAATTATAATTGGCTCTGCTCACTTTTAGTGGCGCAACTCCACAGTATTACTTTGAGCGGGTACAACTTTAAAAATTTACGTAACTTCCCATCATAGTTTACACCATGCATATATCAAGAAAGATTTCAAATCCAGGTGGGACCAATTGCTCCAGTGAGTTATACTTGGCTCTGCTCATGACCTCAACTATCCTATAGTTAAAATGAGATAGCTTGAACATTAAATATAATTAATATGCTGGAGATTTGAACTTTGAACTATCTAAAAGTAAATCAGCATTATTGGTACCACGGAAAGAGGAACTGATTCTTCTGTCTTCAAATATAAAAAGGACAGTAACATTTTGCTAAATGCTCGTGCAAGTCAGCCCAGACCGTAATAAAAAGTAGTTGTCATCAAAGCCAATTGAAAGAACCAACTTTGGTTGATTTAGAGGGTCGTATCAGTTTATTTTCAAACTAAAATAGTTACCTCCTGTCTTTCAATGAAACCTTGCTGCTTCAGATCATACAGCTGAAAAGAAACTGCAAAAAACAAACATGAGTTTGGCACAGCCAACATTTTCGCATGTAAGCATGTAGGAAAAGAAGTAATAGAAGATTCAAAACTATTAAGTCATATGGCCATTATAACTAACCAAGACCAATATTAAAACTGAGACAGCTTCCTATCGACACTGAATTCCAATCTCAGTTATTGACCATTATGATTGTCAATGGGCCCTGTACATTCATGCTATGCTATTCTAAGCTAAAGATTTAGTTAAATGATGTTAAAAACACTGGAGATGATGGGAGTTGACAAACTATTTTAAATAACGTACACTCAATCTTATCATCAATCGGGGCATTGGGATGAAAAACTGATAGAGCACGAGCAAACTCTTCAAAACCAAGTATTCCGTTATGCTTTGTATCGAACAAGTCGAAAACCTACAATTTATAATAGAAAAGGTGAATTATCTAATTATCTTCTTCTCAATGCAAACATGCTAAAATTATGCATGCATCACAACATTTGCTATTTGAAGTGCACATCACATGCATAGCATGGTCCAATAAGAACTCTTATGGAAAATAAAATTTACATCAAGCAACTAGAGTAACTTCAACAAATTCGCCTTGGAGAATGTACCCGATCAGCAAACAAGCTTTCCTTTTTATTTGTCTTAAACAATGCCAGTTGAAACTCTTCCTGGAAAATTGCATTGAAAAAGCTCTAATTAAACAATGAGGACTGGAATATGAAAAGGTGTTAGAATGAACCGTAAAATAGATGAGATTGGTATAATCCAGCAACATTTCAAATAAAACATGTAACACTGGTGAAAATATAAAAATATAAATGAACCATATCGACACATCTTGTAATAATGAATATACAAACCTTATTGATCAGCCCATCATCAATCACAGCACTGCTTATCTTCTTAAACAGCTCATATAATGCTTCTATTTCACTTACACTAACTGCATCCACATGAGAAAAATTATTCTATAATGGTAGTAATTGTTTAGCTAGAAAATATATATAAAGAATGATTACCATTAAACCGTATTGAAAATATTTATGAACTAGGAACATTTTACTTCTCTGAGGACATCCTCACATTCAAAATTACATACTATAGACAAAGGGAAGCTACAACAACAACAACAAAACCAAGCCTTAAGTCCCACTAGGTGGGGTCGGTTATATGAATCATTTTCTGCCAATTTATGCTTAATAAGGTGCATAGAAATAAACAAGTAAAGTAGTATTTTTCCAACAAACATTCACGGAATCTAGAGCCAAAAATTAATTAATCATTGAGATATTAACAGTTAACAATGGAAAATAATTTTTTTTTAATTTTAAAATTTTACAATAGAACAGAAAGTAAAGATCAGAAAAACTAAGTAAATTTTTTTTTAAAATTTTTTTCATGATTGTAAATGTTGGTAGGTGCCATACACACTGTCTCCCTTGCAAGGACTTCAGGATCTTCAAGGCCTCTTGATTGTTTATATAAATCAAGATCACAACACCGCAGCAGGGAAGCAAATAAATGCTTAAAACCCTCTATGCACTGCAACATGATATTTTTCGCACATCAAAACACTCCATACCTGTTCAAGAGAGAATAGGGAAAATTTTTAATGTAAGTTCATGCAAAAAATGGACATGTGTGCAGGCAAAAAATCAAACATATCTTTCAATTACTAATTCTGCTGACCCAAAAGGGTCATAGAAAAGCAATCAAAATTTTTATCCTTTTGCCATGACTGGGAAATGTTCATTACAGTCCAAAATAGAAAGGCATGGCCTGTCACATACAAAGAGAAGACTCCAAAAGATCCAAGACAACATGCCTCACATGTATCAAGATACAATAATACGAGTTGAGAGTATAATGGATCTTGTAGCCATGTATTAAAAACAGCGGTTGTCCTGATATTAATGTCACACTGTAGTATCTCTCAACCAATACATCATGCACCCAAACACAAAACAGCTGACAGTATATCATCCTAAGTAAATAACCACTATGGCACTACCTTGCTCTTATAATTTTTAGCGGCTTTTGCATTTCAATCATGTCATAAATTACCAATTTTTTTCAGCCGAAATTAAATCAAGGGTTTAAGAATTAAAACTTGTAAGACTTCATAGTAAACGATATGATAGATTGATTTGTTAGTTCAATGTAGCTCTTCTAGCATGTGAAAACAAGAAATGTGCTGATTTCAGACCTTATAACAAAAAAGAACTACTTCTATGCTCGGATGTGGTATTAAAATAAACAAATCTCAGAGATTAAGTATAATAAACTTTTTGAAACTTGGATTAGAGTTTGACCTTCAGTTTTGCTCAATAACTAAACGCAAAACCCAATTTGCTTAAAACAATCCTGAAATAAAAATGATTTCAAGCATGCTTAAATAATAGAAACATATTCAAGACAATATATCGTCTGTGCAACTAAAATTTCCGCCCAAAATGATTGGATATGTTTCCCTCTGAATGACAGCATAAAGGTCACAGCTTAATAACCAAAAAAAAAAACATTCAAGCCAATAACTAGACCCTAAAATTTCTACTTTCATCCCCGGAAAACCATACAAAAATGACAATATCTTTTTGGCTGCTGTGAAATGAACAATTATTAACTAATTGAGCAAATATCAGCTGAGAACAGTATGACATCAATAACCTTCCACACCGATTGCAAACCCAAACCAACATCAAAATCCACGATTTTCAAAAAATCCCACCTCAAATACAAAACAGATCTCAACAGAACCCTCACATATGTCATACCCACAGACGCATCCGATTCCACAAAATCAAAAAACAAACAGCTGAAAACACAAGGACCGGGACAGAAATTCAACAATAGATCATAACTCGGCGGGACGGATCTAATACCAGCACAGCATCGAACCTTCAATCGCTCAAATGTTCAATAACTCGAAGACGATGCGATGAAGGAGAAAAATCACGCACCTGAAGAAATGGATACAGAGGAAGAAGACAGAGAAGCTCATTTTCAGAGAAACCGAATCGCAGAGGATGATGAGTAGAGCAAACGCAACATGTCTTGCCTGATTAAGAGCTCACCGAGAAAAGAACAGAATCAATCAATCTCTGTGCAGGTTATTGCGATAGCGATGGAGGAGAGAGGAGGGAGGAGAGAGAGAGGTAGAAATATATATATAGAGAGACAAATGGTTACATTTTTTTTTGATTTAGTGTGAAATAATTGCAACTGCAACTGTGGCGAACATGTCGATTGACGTATGGCTCTGGAAATGTGTGTAAAACGACGCCGCTTTAGAAAGATGTCCCGCAGTTGGATAATTGCTGCGTATGTGCCACCTCATTATCGTGCTTACAATAATTTGCATTTACAATAAATATTTTCTTTTAATGTATTATTAAATGTATATATTACATTGTAAATTTTTTAATTATGTATAAAATTAAAATAGATGTGAAATGTGAGAATGGGATAATTTTCATGTTGAATAATTATTTATTTAAATTTTTTAATGGAATGATGAATTAGGATTTTTTTTTTGTAATTTTATCATTTAATTAATTATTTAAAATTCCACTTGTTAGATAATTTGACATGATAGTCTTTTTTTATTTATGTTTATCAAAGTATACACATAGGTTCACACATGTATATCTCGTTTGGTATAAAAATTAAAAGGTGAGTTTAATAATATTGATCCATTTTGTTTCGATACAACACGCATAAATAAAATAATACAATCATCCTTGCAAATATTTTTGTTATTTATTTTTATATAAAGTTATATATATTCTAAATCTATATACTCACAACATTTTGTCAACTTAACAGATTGACATTTAAAATTAAAAATATATTTCTTTCACAACTTGTGTTTTTGACAAAATTTCAATTTAAAGTTGTGAAACGAGAATAGATGCGAATCGACGGTGAAGGATGACTCCTTATCCAAGATGTGTTGACAGTGATTTCGCAGAAGCAAAAGGTTGCTCTGCCGAAGGTCTACACGAACAATAACTTGTTAGAAGCAGAGAGCTTCTAGAAGCACATAGTAGTGATAGTGGTGATCAGCGACTACTGCTCCATCATCAACACTCACGAACCTCCCTAAAGAGAGAAATGCTTTCATAAAGGAATTTCTAAAGAAGAAGAATAAGAATAAGAATAAGCAAATCCAGAATTCTGCAGTGGTGACTGAAGAACAAGAAGAATCAGCTCCAGAATTTCTTTTGTGATCTCTAAGAGAGAGAGAGAGAGAATGAATTATCTTTGATAGAAAGAATTTTTTTTCTTTATTATGCATGTGTGTTAAAATACAAGAGCAGTAGGTATTTATAAGGACTGTTGAATACAAATATAAATGAAATGCAAATGTATAAATGTAAATGAAATGCAAATGCAAATGTACAAGTAAATGTAATACAAATGTAAATGTAAAACTTATATAGTTCTAATAGTTCCCCTCAAGATGGAGTGTATATGTAAGAACCCGACTCAAGATATGTAGATTGAATAAATGAGAAAGGGTAAAAAGGTAAATTTTGCAGACCTTGTCAACGAAGTCATTGTTCTCGTCGATGAAGGCCCTCATACTCTTCGTTGCCGAAATTCAAAGTCTCGTCGACGAAGAGATACCGAACGTGTTGTAAAATATCGGAATAGAGTTCATCGCCGAAGGAGCTGGTTCGTCGACGAAATGTGTAGATGATTCGTTGACGAAGGCGCCGTCTCGTCAACGAATTGAACCGGGTCAAGGGTTTATAAAATATTTTGTTATTTCATTGCTAAGAAACCTCAAAATATATATCTCTCTCTTTAGAACTTGAATCCTCTCTCTACCTCTTTTAAGATTCCAGGTCGCCAATTGCCGAAATCAACAATCCGACATTACCACATGGATCAAGAGGAGAATCTCTACGTTTATAGCGGATCGAAAATTCGTTTTGAGGTTTTTTGGGTTTTGACCCAAAATCCAGGTAAGGCTCTGAATCTGTTTTCGTTTCTGTAGATCTATAGGGAATAGTATTGTAAGGAAGTATTGTTCTTCGTTGTTTAGGTTTTGGTGTCTCGGTTCGTAGTTTTGGAGCCGTAGAGTTTGTATTTCGGTATTCGAGAAAAGGTAAGTGTAACAACCCAAATAATAATGGAATTTAAATAACAGAAGGAGGGTGTGAGATGTAGTAGGGTACTCTGTGGTTGTCCTGTAGTGACCCAAAGAATAATAATATTTTAATCATAAGAGGGAGAGAAAATAGAAACAGAAACAGAAGGAGGCTGTAGACTTCGTTGACAAACACATGGTTTCGTCGACGAAGGTCTTCAGAATTTCGTCAACGAACACAAAGCTTCGTCGATAAGAAAATACCGAGAGACGGTTTGGGTTTCTCTGAATTTCGTCGATGAACACAGGGCTTCATCGACGAATTTACTGAAGGATTCGTCGACGAACCCAATCCTATAAATAGTGGAAACCCAAGATTTTTGTCATTCTCTCGCCGCTCTCTCTCTCTCTCTCTCTCTCTCTCTCTCTCCTACGACTCTCTCTCCCTTCATTCTTCATTTTCGGCCCCACCAGTCGCCGGATCAACGATCCGAAACTACCACGACACTCCTGGCGGAGTTCTCTACGCATCTACCAGAGCGGATCATCGGGAAATCGGAGTTGGAAATCATCCCAAATTCAAGGTAAGGCCTTTTAATCTCCTTTTAGCCTTGTGGTAGTTATAGGAAATGATACAGACATAAAAATACTGATGTTTAGTTCTGGCAAATATTGGTTTCATGGTGTTTTGTAGGAGGCCCTGCGGGTATCGGGCTAGAGTACAGTAGAGACTTTTCAGAGATAAGGTAAGGGAAATATGTTATGTTAGGAAATTTCTAAATATTATGCATTGTATTTATTTACGAAAATTATGTATTAAAGTATGGTGTGACTTGTGAATATGTATGTAGTACGGGAATATGTTTTACGAATTGTAATTTCATGATTTTTATGAATTTCTGTACCATGATATTACGGGTTTAAGTACTATGATTATGTGAACTTCAGTACCATGATTTTACGGATTTTAGTACCATGATTATACAAATCTCAGTACCATGATTATACGAATTCCAGTAGTACGAATATGCAGTTCTATGTTATAATTATTCAGATTTCAGTACGTTATACAGCATCATGGTTATTTCAGTACTTCAGAATCATGATAAATCAGATAGACATATATATAGAAATATATTATACGATATCAGACCCTGTTGGACTTACAGCTACAGAGCACGGTACCGTTGCTATAGATACTATGTTACTTTATCAGTGCAACCACCTATTCAGATAATACGTGGTAAAGTCGACCACCTAGGCCCTTAAAGAGGTTAGGCTCCCCACTGACGGAGTTCAATGATTTATTCCTGGTTGGCCAGCCAGGGTAAATCTAGCCTATGGGCCGCACAACCTTGTCATGAGGAGCATGTCATAACACAAATAGCCACAGGGAACAGTTTCAGTTACTATTACTTACGTATTGATTTACAAAAACAGGGATCCTACTATATACACTAGAAGTATTTTGAATTATAACCATAATACTGATATGTTAAGCAATAGGGAAAGGGGGTGGTGTGCTGTATTATTTGTACTGTACTTTTGTACTCAGTTATTCATGTTTATATGAAACAAATTTCATGATATATAGTAGCTCATTTACCACACACTAGTAATAGCATATTTTCTCTTACTGAGCGTTGGCTCATCCCAGTATTGAAATATTTTTTAGGTGATCCAGGTAGGCGAGTAGATCAGGCTCGCAAATAGAGGGCGTCTGTAGTGCCCCATCAGAGAGTGAGTATCATTTTTGGGAATGATTTTGTGTAACCCTGGCTAGTTGAGGGCATTTTTGGGGATACAATTATCTTTGTATATTTTGGAAAACATTTCAGCACTCTGGTATTGGTTCTAGTATTGTGTATATTGGTTTATGGGTATGTTTGTATGATTTTTGCTTCTTGCTGCTTAGGTTAATGCTATGGTATCAGAGTATGTTTTTTTTAAAAAAAATCAGATAATTAGGCAGGTCGTTACATGTCCAGTTGATGTTTAGGGGAAGATTTTATATGCTGATTTGGTAGTATTAGATATGCACGGATTTGACATTATTTTTGGCATGGATTGGCTAGCGGCTAATTCTGCTATTATAGACTATCGTGTCAGGGAAGCGATATTCAGACCCCCAGGGAAACCAGAATTTAGATTTACAGGATCACGGGTGCAATCCTTACCTTAGATGGTCTCAACAGTTCAGGCAAGGAGGCTGCTCCAGAGTGGCTATCTGGGATTTGTGGCTTTTGTAAAGGAAATGTCAGAAAATGAATTAAAACTTATCAATACGCCTGTAGTGAAAGAATTTACAGACGTGTTTCCAAATGAATTACAAGGTTTGCCGCTTGATCATGAAGTAGATTTTTCCATTGATCTACTTCCAGGTACAGTGCCTATCTCTAAAGCACCATACCGAATGGCACCAGCAGAGTTGGCAAAATTGAAAGACCAGTTGCAGGATTTGCTTGATAAAGGCTTCATAGGACCTAGTGTATCGCCGTGGGGAGCTCCAATGTTGTTTGTAAAGAAGGACGGGTCTATAAGGATGTGTATAGATTATAGAGAGATTAATAAAGTGACCATCGAGAACAAGTATCCTCTACCCCGTATCGATGATTTGTTCGATCAGCTCAAGGGTACATGGGTGTATTCCAAGATCGATCTCAGATCAGGTTACCATCAAGTGAAAGTGAGGGTAGAAGATGTATCGAAGACGGCTTTTAGGACCAGGTATGGGCATTATGAGTTTCTTGTTATGCCATTTGGTATGACGAATGCTCATTTGGTATTTATGGACTTGATGAATAGAGTCTTCCACCAATACCTAGACTAGTTCGTGATTGTTTTTATTGATGATGTACTGGTCTATTCGAGGAGCTATGAGGAGCATGAGATACATTTGAGGCGGGTTTTACAGATGCTCAGGGAGAAGAAGTTATATGCAAAATTTAGTAAATGTGAGTTCTGGCTTGAGAAAGTTGCGTTTTTCGGGACATGTTATCTCAAGAGACAGAATTTCTGTAGATCCCAGTAAGACTAAGGCGGTAGTGAATTGGGCTAGATCGAGGAACGTCCAGGAGATCAGAAGTTTCTTTGGTTTGGTTGGATATTACCGTCATTTCGTTGAGGGGTTCTCAGTTTTATTAGGGCCTTTGACATGACTGACGAAGAAGAATGCCAGATTTGAATGGGATGACAACTGTGAGCGGAGTTTTCAGGAGTTGAAGTAGAGATTGGTCATAGCGCCACTACTGATCATCCCTTCTGGGGGTGAGGGTTATACTATCTACAGTGATGCGTCCTTGAAAGGACTTGGCTGTGTGTTGATGCAGCATGGCAGGGTAGTGACATATGCATTCAGACAGTTGAAGGAGTATGAAAAGAACTACCCTACCCATGATCTTGAATTGGCTACAGTGGTGCACGCATTGAAAATTTGGAGGCATTACCTATATGGCGAGCAGTGAGAGATTTTCTCCGACCACAAGAGTTTGAAGTATTTCTTCACCCAGAAGGAATTGAACATGAGATAGATAAGGTGGTTAAAATTGATTAAAGATTTTGATTGTACTATCAGTTACCACCCAGGGAAAGCAAATGTGGTAGCTGATGCATTGAACAAGAAACCTGGGGTATCAGCGTTGGCAGCTATGGAGATCCAACGTCCTATCATGATGGATCTAGAGAGACTCGACATTGAATTGATAGAGAGTAACACTCTAGTATGTATCGCCAGCCTAGTGGTACAACTTACTCTGCAGGAAAGAATTAAAACTGCCCAGAAAGAGGATCCAGAATTAGTAGAGGTGATGGACCGAGTGTAGAGAGGTCAGGGAGAGGAATTCTGCATTTCAGATGATGGAACTTTACGATTCCGTTCCAGACTGTGTGTTCCTGCTGATGCTGACATTAGGAGGACTATTTTAGATGAGGCTCACAGATCCTTGTATACAGTTCATCCTGGTAGTACGAAAATGTACAGGGATTTGCGAGAGTTTTACTGGTGGAGTGGAATGAAGAGGGAGATTGCTGAGTATGTAGCCCAGTGCTTGACGTGCCAGCAGGTAAAAGCTAAGCACCAGAGGCCGGCAAGCCAGTTGCAGCTGTTGTTTATCCCAAAGTGGAAGTGGGATCATATTTTCATGGACTTCGTTTCAGGGCTGCTGTCGACATCGCATGGTGTTGACCTTATAGGTCATGCCCGGTTTTGATAATGACAAATACTCCTGTATTTAATGAATATCTAGTTAATGTGCAGGTCCATATTTGCAGATCATTAATGACACGTGAAAGCTCAAAGTTTGAAGACAAATTCATACTCTTGATTGTAATATTTTTGTAGTGAAATTTGTCTGTAATAGTAATTAGGATATTTGGTTTGTAATAAGCATACACAACACATGTATGATTTATCTCGTAAGCTCAAAACCAAATACGAACTAAAAGTGACCATAGAGAGACCTTAGGGTGTACCCTTCGGTCGACCGACACCGAATTTTTTCGGTGTTTTCAAATTGAACCCCAAGTGACCCTACGACACACACATTTACACATATATTTTTTAGGCACTTGAATAGGGCTTGTATGTTTCGAAATGGGACCGAAATGCACACATGGTGCACTTTCGTTCGACCAGCCAAGTCAGTTCATTTTGGCCTGGTCGACCGAAACCCTCTATGGTCAACATGTTGACGATCTGGCCTGTAACATCTGCCTTTGATCTCCCCTATCACGACGTCCTCTCCATGGACCCCTACTGGAGCCAGCCTGGAAACCCAGAGACGTATGCCTCTTCCTTTGACTCTGGGCTGCTATGCCTCTCTGTATACCATTCTCGATAATAGAAGCTTTGTTTAGAACCTCGGCAAATGTCTGAGCCCTGAAACCAATCACCTACTCAAACAAGTTTTGCCGCAAACCCTCTTCAAACTTTCTTGCCTTTTCTCTTCATCTGGTGCTAGATGTGGGGCAAAACGCGATAACTCGATAAATCGAGCTGCATATTGAGATACTGTCATCTACCCCTGTACCAGGTGCATAAACTCTGTTGCCTTCGCGCTCCGAACGATAGCAGGGAAATATTGCTTGAAGAACAACTCCTTGAATTGGTCCCACGTCACTGGCACTGGAACCTGCCTCTGCTCCTATATTAGTCGCGCTGATCTCCACCAGCGCTTTGCCTTCCCTATCAGTTTAAATGCTGGAAACACCACCTTCTACTCATCCAAACAAGGAAGCACAGCTAACGTCTCTTTGATGTCCTAGACCCAATTCTTAGCTACAATCGAGTCGTCTCCTCCAGCAAAGGATGGGAGCTTCATCCGCATAAACTGCTCGATCGAACAGTCACGCTCCCCAGAGCTCCTGGCCATTTTTGTAACGACCTCAAAATTCTTATTATTTTCAAATTTTTTTTTAATATATACAATAAACATTCCAACGCAACAGAAACACAAATCATAAAACCATTTATACAATAACTGTACAATACCAGAATCCAAAATATACAGACCATACAAAAATATCCCTCCAGTGTCATCTACTCAAAAGGATATACAGCTCTGACAAAAACTCACCCTATAACCAGGGTGATCTAACTACTTTCTATCCACGAGCCTGATTTGCTCGCCTACCTGGCTCACCTGAAAAATGGTAAAATAATGGGGGTAAGTCGATGCTCAGTAAGTGGAAATATGCTATTGCTAGTGTGTGGCAACTAAGTTAAGAATACTTAAAAATAACAACTGAACTGTAATACAATAAATAATCTATAAAACATATCTTTCAAACATTTCTTTCTTTCTCAATTAAAATATACGGTATCATATGTTTTCTACTTTTCATACTGATAATATATCATACTATTCTCATCATGTACTGTAAAGCTGTTTTCATACATATAACTATTTTGTATCCCTGGAACTCTGTACGTCATGATTTGACCCCTCATGATAGGGTTGTGCAGCCCACAGGCGGGACTCTATCTGGTTGGCCCTCCAGATAAGTCATCATACTTTACACTACCTCAGCTCGGCCAAACTGCATCCTCTCCTAAGCTCGGGACTGACTACTACCTCGTCAAACCGGCCCCCTCAACCCAGTGTACTGGGGAGCTGCATACTCTCTGAGCATGGCTGACGGTACCCACATACTATCTGAGATATGTGGTTGCACTTTATCTGTATCTAACAACGGTACCGTGCTCTGTAATCTATATCTGTCTGTGTATCTTTCCTCAGGGATTTGATACTATATACACTCTTTTACTGTTTTCATCACGTTTCCAAAATTACCGTAACTTCTTCTTTCTGTACTGCAAATGCTATAATCTCTGTATATATAACATTCTGTATAAAACTGTGATACACATACTGATCTGAATAAATATGCATACATGTATATGTATATATATAAATATCTGTTCATGAAACTACTCGTATAAAAACTGTATATGCATATAAATTTCTCTGTATATGTATATCCTTATCTATATAATCTGTAGAACCTTTCACTGAGATTGAGGCGTTACGTATCGCCGTCCCTCAATTTAGTATAGTATAATATATTATAATAACTGTATAAATTTCTTTATCTCATAAAATCTACTCAGTTTAAACTCATATTCTAAAACAAATACTGTTTCAAACTCATATTCTGAAAATTCTATATAGTAAAATGGTGTAGTTATGCATTTATAAAATCTCTAATATCATTACAAAAACTCCTAGCATAGCATATTTCCCTTACCTCAACTTTGAAAAACCCCTATAAAAATCTGGCTTTATACCCGCAGGATTCCTAACTCAATATCCTGAAAACTCAATGTCCCAGAACAAAACATCAGTATTTCTTAGTTTATATCATTTCCTATAACTGTCAGAAAGTCAAAAACTCAATAAAAGACCTTATCCTGAATTTGGGATGAAATCCAACTTCGTTTTCTCGACAATCCGCTCTGACAAACTTGTAGAGAATTCCACCAGGAGCGTCGTGGTAACTTCGGATCGTCGATCTGGCGATTGGTGGGGCCGAAAACGAAAAGAGAAGGGAGAGAGAGAGAGCGACGAGAAAAATGATAAAAATCCCGATTTTCCCATTTTTATACTGCCGGATTCGTCGACGAGACACGTCACTTCGTCGACGAATCCTTCATTAAATTCGTCAACGAAGCCCTCTATTCGTTGACGAAATTCAGGCCGCCTCAGAACCCCTCTCGGTACTTTCTCGTCAATGAAGCCCTGTATTCGTCGACGAAATTCAGGCAGCCTCAGAACCCCTCTTGGTACTTTCTCATCGACGAAGCCCTGTATTCGTCGATAAAATCCTTAAAGCCTTCGTCAACGAAGCTTGGCAATTTCCCGCAACTATGATTATTTAATATTATCTCCCGAAAAAGTCTACGACCTCCTTCTGTTTCTGTATCTATTTTCTCTCCCTCTTATTATTAAAAGGTTATTATTCTTCGGGTCACTACAATTTCAACCATCACCTGCTGGGTGACGCTACGCAGTACTGCGTCGGTATCACCACCCATGCTGGAAGGTCCTAGCCTGTCTCCCCCAGCATTCGTACCACTGCTTCTCGGGTCCATCTTGAAAAGAATAACACACTTAAGAACCTTATTTCCTATACCATCCTTATCTATTTATTTCAACTAAAATTTCATATTCATAACCATCTACCTTCCCTGATCTTAATTCAAAATTCAGTATTGCAACCTAGACACACGACCCAACGATAGTTTACTATGGTTTTCCTGAAATCGTCACTCCAGGGAAAACACAGAAACCACCACGAAAAATCCTGTACCCAGACTACAGAACAACCTCAATTCATTTCCTATACTCTGGTATTGCTTCCACTGCACTTTAAAGTTTACAGAATCTAATAACCTAAGCTTTGATACCAAACTGTAACAATATGCTATTTATTTTCTATTATTAATCTACCAATCAACCTAAGCAGCGAGAAACTGAACTCATATAATCATAATTAAAAATATACAATACAATACCAGAGTGCTAAATACTCTCAACTGTATACATACATAACTGAACTAGGGCTACCCAAAAATATCCACTTTCCCAAAAAACACTCACCCTATTGGCAGGGTAACACTGTAGCCCCCTTCTATCTGCGAGCTTGATCTGCTCGCCTAACTAGATCACCTGAAAAATGTAAACTTATTGGGATGAGGCAATGCTCAGTAAGGCGAAACATGTTATTGCTAGTGTGTGGTAAATGAGTTACAATATTATGAAAATCTGATTCTATACAATTATGTATAACTGAATCTGTAAATACAGTACAAGTACTATAAACCTCCACCTTTAACTATGTTGCTTATCATATCCGTATTTTAGGTTTCTATTCATAATACTTTTATTGTATATAAGTATATTCCCTGTTTCTGTGAAACTGCACGTACATAATAATAACTGAAAGCTTCCCTGGATGGATAATTGTATGTCATGATTTAACCCCTCATGATAGGGTTGTGCGGCCTGTAGGCAGGATTTATCACTGGCTGGCCTACCAAAATAAACCACTATACTCCGTCAAACAGATTGGCCCTTCTTAACCCATATCTGATGGGGAACCTGTCCACAACATAGTTACGATCGACTTATCTACCACGTATTATCTAAATAGGTGGTTGCACTCATAACTGTATATGGCTACAGTACCGTGCTCTGTAAACTGTATCTATAATGGTCCATCAGGGTCTGATACTATATAATAGGTTTCTGTATATAACTATCTATTTTACCATGATTTTGTAATAACTTTATTAACCATGACGCTGAAATGAACTGTTTCTATAACAACTATATTTCTCAAATTAATTGTAAATTTGTATGTCATGGTACTATATACTGTATAATCATGGTATTCTAAAATTGTTGTAAAATATATTTCCTGTCTGTATATTCTGTAAACATAATCTTGAAAATTACTGTAAAACATGTTTCTATACTATATCTATATTCTCAAGCCACACAGTAATTTAAAACATATTATTGTATAAATTTCTGCTGTAAATGATGATAAGGTAAAACGTATAATTGATACTGAAAACATACTAGAATTGCCTAGCATATCATATTTCCCTTACCTGATTCCTGCTAAAATCCTCTACTGTGACGGGTCCTACACCCGCAGGCCTCCCCAACTCAACACCCTGAAAGCAGCATTTCTCATAACAAAATATCATTATTTCTACGTCTACTACATTTCCTACAACTGTTGTGAAACCAAATATTGACAAAAAAGCCTTACCCTGAATCTGGGATGAAATCCAATTTTGTCCCACCAAAGATCCGCTCCAACAGACTTGGAGAGAACTTCCCTCAGAGCGTTGTGGCGGCCTCAGATCATCGATCTGGCAATTAACGGGGCCAAAATCGAAGAGAGAGAAGGGAGTGACTGTAGAGAGAGAAGAGAGAGGGTTTCGGTCGATTTTTCTGCATAAAAACTGAGTTTAGCACTATTTATACTGCGGGCTTCGTCGACGAGCCAAGTCATCTCGTCAACGAGGCCACGAAAGAGATTCGTTGATGAACACCATTTTCTCGTCAACAAAATTCAGAGCTTAGAAAACAACGTCTTGGTATCTTCTCGTCGATGAAACATGTCCTCGTCGGCGAGACCCTCTTGTTCCCTCGTCAACAAATCCCCTGTTTTCGTCGACGAGGCCATGAATTAATTTCTTGGGTTATTATACAAGTTGTCTAAGGTAGTTCCAACATCATATATACAATTTATAATAAAAGCATATTAACCTATTTTCATTTCATAAATCATCCATGCAATTCCAGTATCTTTCACAATCTCATTCATTCGTTCTTTCATACTTTCATTCATTCTTTCTTTCATACATTCATTCTTTCTGTGGTATAAACCGGCACACATCATCTCGGTTTAACCCTTACATACATAGTGCTCGGTATCTAACCGACATCTCTTTTATGCATTTCCTGATAATTATTTGGAACTCCAGTTCCTATATTTCATAAACATACTTTTCATTTCAGTATAATACCATTTCATATCACATGCCACACTCATTTGGTCAAAATATGTTGTACATAGTATATGGCTCGTAAAATATCATTTAATATGGAAAACAAGGATTTCAAGCATCTCCTACTTTAAGTTTAAAGTAAATAAAGAAGTTTTGAGAAGTTTGGAGATCATATGCCAAAACCCTAGTACCAAAATCATAAAACCGACAATTTTACTCGGTAAAATTTTCCAAATGAACAATCATATCGTATATATAAACATAAGCTACAGTTCTATCGGTCTAGTTTTCTAAAATAACTGATATAAACAGATCCCCTTACCTTTATCCTAAAAACAACCCGAGAAGCTCGAAAATCCAACCCTAGCTTTTTCCCGAAATCTAGAATCTGTTTCGCTAGACTAGTAGATATTCGCTCCCTGATCGTCGCGGTATCTTCTGATCGTTGAAATAGCCAACGAACGACAAACGATCGAAGAGAGAGAGAGAGAGAGAGAGAGAGAGAGATGATTTTGCTTTCTTAGTTAAGAAGCAAACAAAATATCCTATTTATAGACCCTTGATCGGGTCAAATTCGTCGACAAATTGGCACCTTCGTTGACGAACCTCTTCCCTCGTCGACGAACCCTAGTCTGATCCTCTTTTCATCAACTTGTATGTTTTCCAAAATAGTTTATTATATTTATGATTTATCAGATAAAAATTGTGTGTCATGAGAATGGTTTAAAATGACATAAACAAAATATAATTTTTATATATTTATGATACAGTGTGATATGATGACTATATGCAGAGATGTGATATGACGACTAGCTGCTGAGTTTTGATATGCCGATTTTATTCCGAGACAGTATATGACAGATATTTTACTTAATTATGAACAACTTATGTTTTATACAGTTTTATGAAAGTGAATTCATGACTATAGTTTTTATTACGTAAATTGTCATATATGATTTAAGAATCCTGAGGATCAGATGCGATATTATGAGCACAATACCGTAAGTATGTTTTGGCTAGTGAGTGTAATCACACGGGTATGGAAGTATGATGCGGGATAGTTGATTTGTGGCTTGGGTACAACACTACTCCTAACGTAGTTCTGGGGGATCCCTCTTGATGTAGTTCCGGGTGACCTTCCCGATGTAGTTCCGGGTATAGGGTAGGCACAATCGTACTTACTACCTTTTTATGACTTAGTTATGGTTGACCGGATATATGCTTAGTCCAGCCTTTAGGCCGCACGACCCGTCATGGGAGGAAGCATGTCGATAGGAAAGCATAACGATGCTATTTCAGCAGTACTGGGTGATTTCTTTTATGCATATATGAGCAAATTTACTATAAAGAGGCTATATTGAGCCAATAGTATATTATTCAAAAATTAAATGTATTTTCATTATTCTAGGACAATTTTAAAATACCATTTCAAATGCAGTTAAATAATGAAAATACTATGTTCACATGAAAACTCATGCTAGCCACATACTGATAGTAACCTAATATGCCTTATTGAGAAGTGTCTCGCCCTATTATCCATCTCATTTTTCAGGTCCTACAAGGAACCGTACCTAGCTTACTGTGGGGCTGGGATTAGAATTTTGGGAGTGGTAGACAGAGCTAGTGAGCCACCAACTATTATGCTTGTTATTTTTTGTTGTAACATATTGACAGGTAGTTTTATATATGTATCTCGGGATAGTTAGAACTCTGATAATGTGATTGAGGTGTTTTTCTTCCGTTGTATGGTTTTATTTTCAGTTATGACAAAACCACCCAGTTTTCCCTTGTTAGGGCAGGTGGTGGTATTATGGTATCAGAGAGTGTATTTTAGTACTTTTATTCACAAATAGCACCCTAGACCCACTCTCGGGTTCGAGGTGTTACATAGGTTGCTTATGATATTTTCCGGGGCTTGAAGTTGCTCGTTCCTCCAAGGGAATTTTTCTTTGCCAGCGTAAATATACATCGGATGTTTTGCAAAATGCTAGTTTTCTTGGTTCTAAACCTGTTTATTTTCCAGTTACTCAATATCTTAAGCTCTCTTGGTCTAAGGGTGATCTGCTTTCGGATCCTTTACAATATCAACGTCTTTTTGGTAGGTTGTTGTATCTCACAATTACTAGTTCTCTATTCAAACACATGCCTAGTTCATGGATACCCCATGGTTACCTCATCTTCATGCTGCTCACCGTGTGCTTAGGTATCTTAAATCATCTCTTGGACAGGGTCTTTTCTTTCCTGCTCATTCATCCCTCAAACTCACTGGGTTTACTGATTCAGATTGGGCTAGTTATCCTGATTCTCGCTGTTCAGTCACTAGTTTTTGTATTTTCATTGGTAACTCACTTGTCTTATGGCGATCTAAGAAACAAACTACTATCTCTCTGTCTTCTATTGAGGCTGAATACTATGCTATAGCTACTACTGCTTGTGAATTAACTTGGCTTGTCACCTTGCTCACAGATCTTGGTGTTTCAGTGTTTTTGCCAATTTCTTTGTTTTATGATAATCAGGCCACCCTGCACATCGCTTCTAACCCTGTTTTTCATGAGAGGATGAAACATATAGAAATTGACTACCACTTCGTTTGTGACAAAGTTCGGGCAAGGTTTCTTTGTCTTCTTCATGTTTCCACTCGTCACTAGTTAGCAGATATTTTTATAAAGGCATTAGGGTCTGATGCTTTTCATTATCTTTTGTGCAAGATGAGTGTGCTGAATCTTTATTCCCCACCATCTTGAGGGAGCACATTACCATACACTTGCTGCTGCTCCTTATTCATCACATTACAGGAGCAGCAGCTCACTGCAGAGCAGCAAAGCAACAGTAGCAGAGCAGTTCACCTGCATAGAAAAATTAACAACTTATAGTTATTTGTTCTTGAATTGTTAGTCCAGTTAGTTGATTAGTTAGGTGATTAGTTCTTAAGTTGTTAAGATTAGTTATTGGATTATTATGTATATATATACTCAATTGTAAGCTTCTTTTTAGTGTGTGAATAAAGCTCAATAATATCAAATAAAATGCCAAACTATTCGCAAACAACCTAATTATTTTGTTTCCTAATTAAATTAAAGTAGGTTACTATTTACCGACACACAACTATTCACATTTATATTAAGATATCTAAATAAACAATGCATAATCCTAAAATGAACTATAATTTTAATCATGTTCAAGCTTCACTTATTTAAATAATTAAATTTTTTTACAAAATAAACATTTCTAAACGAATTATTATTAAATCGAGGCTTTTGTAGAACATTATCCAATGTTTGGGAGTGTAAAATATAAATACTAAATTTGATTTTATTTAAATACAAATAAAATATATAAAATTTTATTTTAAGTATTCACAAATATGAATCGGAATGTTTCTAAGTCGATTTTAATTTAACCTCACTTTTAGCATTTTATCGGGTTATTTATTCAGACGTTTGGGCCAAATATGTAACGACCCGAAGAATAATGGTATTTAAATAATAAAAGAAAGGGAAATGGAAACCGAAAACAGAAGGAGGTAGTCAACTTCGCGTTTGTCAACAACATTGCATTTTGGAAAGGATAATCCCGAGAGTTTTTCAGCTCCTCGTTGACGAATATAGGGGACTCGTCAACGAGGGTATAACAGGAGCTCGTCAGCGAGGCTAGGATTTCGTCGATGAGAAGATACCGAGAGAGGTTTTGGGCAGTCTAAATTTCGTCGACGAGGAGTGGATTTCGTTGACGAAATTATTAAAGGACTCGTCGACGAGGTGATGTGGCTCATCGACGAATCCCGCTGTATAAATAGGGTTAAACGTGATTTTTAGTTCATTTTACTACGCCAAATCCTCCTCTCTCTCCCCCTATGGTTTCTCCTCCTTCTCTCTTCCATTTCAGGCTGAATTTTCACAGCTTCAACGATCTGAAGTCACCACGACGCTCATGGGAAAGTTCTCTGTAAGTCTACTGGAGCGGATTGTTGGTGAGGTAGAAGTGGAAATCATCGCAAATCCAGGGTAAGGGTTTCTACTCAGCATTTGGATTTTTGGCAGTTATAGAAAATGTTATACGCTTAGAAATACTGAACTTTAGTTCTGGGGAATGTTGTTTCCAGGGTGTTGAGTTGGGAACCCTGCGGGTGCGGGACATTTTTTCTTAGGGGCTTTTCAAGAATCAGGTAAGGGGATAAACTAAGCTAGTTCTTTTTAAGAAAATGTATGTATATATAGCATTTGATTTCAGGAAAATAAATATGTTCATATATATGATTTATATTTGAGAAAACACTGTTGAAAATGATGGTATGTTGAATATATGAAAAATCTATTAGTGTGACATGAGTATAAAATGTTATAAAATACTGTTTTCTGGAAATGTGATTATGATACGGATTTTTATAATGGAAAACCGGCGTACGGGCCGAGATTTTTATATGTTTTGCTGGCGTACGGGTCGTGCTATGTGTATGATTTGCCAACATACAGGCTGAGTTATGGATATATTTTGCCGGTGTATGGGCCGTGCTATGGATGTGATTTGCTAGCGTACGAGCTGTGCTATGATATGATTTGCCAGCGTACGGGCCGAGCTAAGGATATGATTTGCCAGCGTATGGGCTGTGCTATGATTTGTTGGCATACGAGCCGAGTTATGGTAAAATGTGTAATAACGACGTACGGGTCGATGATTTTCATGATATACGTATATATGCAAAATGATATGATTGATTTGATAATTAATGATATTAGATATTTATGTATCACAGTTTCAGTAAATGTTATCTGATATCAGAGCCTGGTTGGCTTGGTCTAGGCTAGCACTTGCATGGTACAGTTGCTATGTGTCCATAGTTTTCGTGATCATGATATCTGTGTTAACGTCGCTGTACAGAGTGGTGTGAGATTGGATGGTCGATGTGTTTTTTAAGAAGTGTGTGATCGCCTCTGGTGTACGGACCAAGTCAGGCAAACCCATCAGACTTACAGACTGTACTTTTGACTTGGCAGTGGTCGGCCAACCATTGTCAGGTCCCGCCTTCGGGCCACACAACCCAGTCATGTGGGGGTAATACATGACAACACCTAGCTAACCTACTAGGAAAGTTTTTGTGTTATTATTATTATACGAGATGAGACATGTTTATGAAAATGCAGTATATTCTGCCATGTTTTGATAATATATATGTTTTCCCAAATTTGACAAACAGTTACTGAACATGTTCTATATGATATATGTATAACACGGAATACTCATGTTGCCACACATTGGTATTAGTTTATTTCCCTTACTGAGAGGTGTCTCATCCCAAATTTTATAAACTTTTTAGGAGCCCTTGATAGGAGAGTGGGTAAAGCCCCGCTGATCTAGTACGGTAGATCTGCCCTTCCAGAAGGGTAAGTATTTTGATAGGGTAGTATGTATTTTGTGGAAATGGCCCTAAGACATCTTTTTGGGTTGAGTGTTGTGTATATATGTATACAGTGATTGTAGTAACTCTAGTATTGTGATGTATGGTATAATGAGATGTATATGATTGTATGTTTCCTGCTACTTAGGCTTCTGCTATATGTTCTGATATATCTTTGGTACCCACGGGTCCAGATGGACTATAATCTGCTGAGATTGGTAATATTGATTTTATTATATTATTGAAAAAAAAATATAGAAATTAAGCAGGTCGTCACATAATAGGGTCGAAATTTTGGGTCAGATTATGGGCATTCCCATCCGGATTCCCATGCGAAGGGAAACAAGTGGGAGTTTTTTTCGGGTTTATCTTAAAAAAAAATAAAAAAAAATAATACCTTTTTTTGGAAAATAATTTTTGGAATGACTCTGACGTAATCTCATTATTTGGTCCAGCGAGATTTAAAGGGCCAGGACAGTTGGGACGGCGACACGTGGTAAGCAAATCTCGCTGGACCATCTAATGAGATTTTCCTGAAAATAGAACGGCGCCCCTTACCCTCCCAACCACGTTGTCTCCCACCTCTTCGGCTACTTTTCCTTCCTCATCTTCGATCACTCCACTTCCACCCTAGCAGATTCTTTTATGAAAATGACAAGCACGGTGGTTGGGGGTTCTCTGCATCAGCAGAGTTTCTACAGAATTCTCCATTGTCGTCTTTCTCTGTTCGTCCTGCAGGGGAACATGAATCTTCTTATGGGCTTGTTAGAATAAATAAAATTGTATATTCCATAATTGATTAAAGTTATCTTTACAGCGGTATTTATATTAGTATATGAAATGAAAAATACAACGGAAATAATAACTAACAAATTAACAACTAAATTAACTAACATATTAACAACAAAATTAACAATTCTAATACGCCCCCTAAGATGGAGATGGTGAATAAAGATTTCATATCGCCATCTTGCGGTAAAAAGATGATGAAAAAAAAAAAAACTCCATTAATGTGAAGCATGACAGAGAAGGCAACGGCGACGGAGATGATCTGTAGGAGAAGATGCTGATGCATAAAGCAAGCAAGACGTGTCGGCGAAGACAAACTGCGAAGTGAAGACCAAAAATATGGCAAAAAATGAAGAAAAATCCTATAAAAATTTCCTTCAAAAATTAAGAAACTCCAAGAGATCAACTGTCTCTGAGAAGGAGTGATGAAACACAGCATAATCGGAGCAGGAATGGCTGACCAGTAGATCAGACCCAATACAAGTGAGTTGGAGACGACACGGACTAGCAGATCAAACCAGAGATGAGAGTGGAGAGCTGCGATGTCACTCTGAAGTGCGAAGATCCTGACCGACAATCACTGCAACTAAAAAACAAATCAAAGAAAACAAAGATATACCGAGCCATACTCTAACACGGGTGCCGGAATAAGGACACCGGAGCCAGAGAAGTGGCCGGAAAACCCAAGGTCGCGAGAGGACCCAAGATGAGTGGCGAAGGCGAAGATACTTGAAGGCTCTGTGAGTTGGCTTACTTAACAAGTTAAAGAAAGCACTTCTTGAAACTGAGAGAGAGAGGGAAAATTCTCGCGAGAGGATCTTTCAGGAGGCAATGAAAACAGGTGATTCTGAACTTCAAACTAGAAAGAGTTGAAGAGTCCGCAGAGAACGAACTCCGTAACAACGATTTGTGATCAATGAAACGTAGATTTTTTTTTTTCATTTCACCAGAAAAACGGCCGGGATATGCAAGCGAATCGTGAAACTGGAACTTGCTGTTGTTCTTGCTGAATCAGGATATGGTAAAAAGGAAGCCAGCGGACAAGATCAATCTCGTGGTGCTGCATAAGATAAAAATGCAGAGAATCCTAATGGAGGGGCAGAGAAAAATGAGAATGGCCCTAGGGAGAGCAAAAATTCCAAAAAGAAGAAACAGAAGGATAAATCTTTGAAAGAGATTGGAACAATCAATAGAGCCTGATGAGCAATGCTCTGAGAGGCAAGGCCACTAGAGGATCAGACGATGCAAAGGAAGATCTCGATCTGCATCGCGAGTCGAGACGAGCTCGCAGGGGGTACGATTTTGATCTTACTCAACAGTAACACCAGAATAGAGCGACGAGCAGGTCACCATAAAGTCCGCAGTTCTCAGCGATTGCGATAGATTTGAACGCGAGGGGCGAACCAGTGGTGGCGGCCATGAGAGCTCCGTCGAAACTCCGAATGGCGATGACCGAGGGAAATGAAGATGAGGATGAGTTGAAGAGTGTCACCGGAAAAGAAAAAGATTTGAGCAGAGAAGATTCGAAGATCAATCGCGGCAGGTCTCTTGAGGTGCTCCTTGAGAAGCTGCTTGGAATCATACTCTTTGATCTTCTTCTGCGCCATCTGAATTGCGTTGAGATCAATCGAAGGAAGGCTTCGCAAAGGCGATGGCCTAAGGAGGGATTTATAGAGTAGAGATAGCTGAGGAGGAGGAGGAGGAGGAGGAGGAGGAGCGATCTCAGATAGGGGACAGTTCGAGCAGAGAGTCTGCGCGAGAAATGATCGCACCTTGCTAGAAGAATGAAACCGCTACTGATCACCGGCGAGAGCGAGTCCATCAAAGGGGAGATCTCAATGAGTGAGAATCAGAGGAGAGCGTGAGCAGGGAGAAGAATGCTCTGATACCATGTTAAAATAAAAAAAATTGTATATTCTGGAATTGATTAAAGTAATCTTTACAGTGATATTTATACTAGTATATGAAATAAAAAATACAACTGAAATAATAACTAACAAATTAACAACTAAACTAACTAACAGATTAACAACAAAATTAACAATTTTAATAGAGTTTCAATCATCAGAGGTTGTTTCCAAGAAGATTAAGCTCACATCCTTTATTAATCCTCAGGTTAATTCCTATGCATTCTCTCTCTATTTTGCTACTTCAATTTAATTTGTGTTCAAACCAGCATTGGCCTTCTTCTTTCTTTTCTTTCTCTATCCCATTTCCCTTTTCGTGCATCTACGTTTCTTGTTTTCTGCATGTATGGAATTCAAGAAAATATAGATTTCATCCATTGTTAGGGCTCTCGCAATCAACATATATGCATGCATGAACCATGAATGCTTCTTTTCTATGCCATTTTGTTTAGCTAGCTTTATATATTAAATGGCTTAAAAGCAGTTTGATCAACTAGGATTTTATGCTATGATTTTTCCTCAGTTCTTTTTATTAATTTTTGATTATTTCTTTCCCTATTTATTTTTATTTCTTCCCTGATCATTATGTTTTAGAGGAATTCAATGATTATAAACTTAGCAAACGCCTTTATTTATTTGTTTTCTTGGACAACCTTCAATATTCTCTCTATGGGGAGGGGAAATCAGGGAACTATGGCGATTTGGTCGCAAAGTGCTACTTTGCGAAGCGAAAATTGGAGTGGGAAATTCTAGAAGACAGTTTGAAGAGAAAGATGGAAGATTCATGTTTCCTTGCAAGACGAACTGAGAGAGATGACAATGGAGGATTATGCAGAAACTCTGCAGTTGCAGAGAATCTCCAACCACTGTGCTTGTCATTTTCATAAAAGAATCTGCTAGGGTGGAAGTGGAGTGATCGAAGACAAGGAAGGAGAAGTAGCCGGAGAGGTGGGAGACGACGTGGTTGGGAGGGTAAGGGGCGCCCTTTTATTTTCATGAAAATGGTCAAATGAGATTTGCTTGTCACGTGTCGTCATCCCAACTATCTTGACCCTTTAAATCTCGTTGTGCTAGTAAGATTACGTAACGGAAATTATTTTACCAGAAAAGGTATTATTTAATATACTTAAAAAAAAAGAAGATAAACTTAGAAAAAACTTCAACAGGTGGGTTATTGACGTGGCGGGGATTTATACGAGTAGTTCACGAACCCGCTGCGGCGCCGTTTCGATGTTCGTCTGCGTATTTGAAGTCGGAGGAGAAGAAGAAAATTCAAACCCCAATCCTTCCGAATTCTCTCACTCCCAAATCTCAATCTCAAACCTGTTCGGATCGCAATCCCTTCGTCCTCACTCTCCGAAGATCCCTGGACGATCAATCCATCAATCATCGATGGGGAAGAGAAAGGAGCGCCGTCTCGCTGCTTTGACCAACGCTGGCCGTAGACTCAAGCTCGATCTCTTCGCGGAACCCTCTGGTACTCTCTTTCTCTCTCTACACCCAGGCACACACGCACGGGGAATTTTCTGGCTTTTTGAGCTTTTCTTTTTTATTTTTCTTGCGTTCCTAGTGCAATTTTAATTTTTTATTTTTGCTCGTGATTTGTTGAGGTTTTGTTTCCATCAGAATTGCTTCTGGGTTTTGTTTTTTGATGTTTTTTATTTACTGTGAGGATGGACGAAAAGATGAGAAATTTCGACTCCATGGAAAATCTTCACTCGTCGCAGGCTTTTAAAACTGTTTGTCTTAGTAGGGTTGTCCATTACTTGCAATAAAAAAAAAACAGAGAATTCTGATTTTCTTCTGGTTCATGGTTTGTTAGGGTTTTATTTTCGTGAGTTTTGCTTTTGGGTTTGTTTCTGTTGAGTTGCTGAGAAAGCCATGAAAAGAAGAGAATTTTTTGAACTTTAATGCCAAAAATCTGAGTGGATTTGAGGCCTGAGAATGCAAAATCTTCACTCAACTGAGCCTTATAGAACTTCTTGGTTTAGTTGAGTTGGGTTGCCCACTTTTTGCAAGCAAAAACAGTAGAGACTTCTTCTTTATTCTTTATTATTATTTTTTATTTTCATGATAACTAAAATTGGAACTTTTGGTTTCCTTTCAATTTATAGGTAATCTAGGATTCGGTTTTCACGCTCACATGTGGTTGGGGTGCTAGGCATTTAAGATTTGATAATTCTGTGAAATTATATCTTTTGAAACGTTTCCCCTTCTTAATTTGCAAAATGATCAGATATTTTCTGCCATCATTTTTACTAGTCCATTGTAAATTGAAATAGTTCCCATTAATTTTTGGAAAGACTCAAGAATAAAATAGAAGGAACATGAAGTTCTAAAGTTTGGTTATTTGCCTTTTTTTTTTTTTCTAATGAAAGAGATTGAAAATATTAACTTGTCTGGCATGTGCTAGACTGGTTTGAGTTGCTTTGTCACATATGGAAAATTAGAAGATAAACGCTGGAGTAGATCCTACAGAGACACCACTTCCTGATGAATTTATTTTAAATTGGGATCTTTTGGCTCAACTTTTTTCAAAAATATTTAGTGCCCATTTCGGTCAACTCTCCATCATATTTCTTTGGCTGAGTGGCATGTATTTCCACGTGCTCGTTTTGCCAATTATGAAGCATGGCTAAACGATGCTACTCACACTGGCCGTAGTCCTCAGATGGTTTGGCCAATAGTGGGCCAAGAAATATTAAATGGGGATGTTCTTATAAAAAAAAAATATCCAAAAGCAGTCATCAAGCAAGATTTAGTTGAGTTCATTTATTTATTTTTTACTTAATAAAACATAATAGAAATAATTTTTTTATATGTGAAAAAATTTAACATGGAATCCCCAACACAGAAGGGCCTTGGTGTTTTTTGGCTGAGTGTCTTGCTTAGTCGCAAATTAGTTATTGGACAAATTAAGAAACTAAGTGATGGTAGGGCTTTTTACCTTTCTAAACTGATGTGAATTTTTTAATTTATAGGAGATTTGGGTGGCTCCTCTGCACAAGAGGAAGTTAGAGGGGATATAGATCCAAAGCATCGTGCTGGGTTACCCAAGTCACCATCTTCTCCAGGTGGGTTCCGTCAGTTTTCTTCAAAGGACTATGTAGGGAGGACATGAGTACAAAGCATTATTTTGCTGGAATATGGAAATATATGTACAAGATATCTTGTTTGTCCCCAAGAATTTGTTTACAGACTGTAGGGTGCCTGTGATATTGGGAACATTCAATGGTCAGATAAGGTCGGGCCCTGCCAGGGAAAATATTGAATGACTCCCAACCTGTTAGGCCCTTTTTCTGAAGCATCCGAGCATTTTGGAGATATCAACAGGAAAATTTTTCATTCTCGGTTCGTATGTCCCTTTCTTTTTTCCCTCTTTGTGCCTCACTGACATTTTCCCAATCTGTTGCAGGTGGCTGTCATGAAGAGATCCCATGCATCTATTTAGTTTATTTTTGTGTTACTTTTGTATCTGGCAGCAGTTATTTCTGATTTTGCCTTAATTTTTTAACACATCTGCCATATATTTTTAGTTGTACCTAAGTAACTGTGGTTGATGGTTTGGAAAGTATTTGATTTGCCACTTCTTTGTTTTCAGGTCAACAATCAGAGAACCCTCTGCTGTTACTTGGCCAATATAGTGATGATGAATTGGATGAAAAATCAAATAAGAGGCTTGACAATGCCACTGTGGAGAATTTCATGGACCATGATAATGATCAGGTGCTTATTGACATAAAATATTTTGTTTAATAAGGTTGACAATGTGGCAAGGTATTAATTTTGGAAGGTCTCATTTTGGTTTTCCGTGAACTGAGCATGATTCATTCTCAAAGGCAATGGATCCAAGCGTGTGCTGTTGAGCAAGCTTGTTTATGATCCTGACCTTGGGCTTGGCTGTGGTGGTCTTAACTTGATTACTGTTGTATTACTCTCTTTCTTTCTCTGCAAAGGCCCTGCATGCGTGGTTGGGCGTGCATGTGTGTAACAATATTTACAATAATTAGTATGTTTTATCTTGCTAAAATAAGCTTACATAAATGCTATTTTTATATCTTTATGTATAGAAAATTTTCATATTTAAGAAATTGAGATTTTTAGTAAAATTTTTCTGAATTGATAATAGTATTGAATAGTGTTCTTTAGTTTTGACTTTTGAAAACAATTGCTGTTTATTCTTGGCTCAAACAAGGAAAGAATCCAATCTTTACCTAATATATCCATAAGCCACAGGTTTTTGTATTAAGTAGCACACACTACTCGAAAGAGGAGCAGTTTTGGAATCAAACAGAATATAGTTCTGATTTCTAACATCCTGTATATATGCGATGTGCTTTGTATATCCAGATTTTTGAAATAATTGTTTGGAAAACTCTATTCATTTCAAGAAAAGCCTCAGGCATCACATGATTTGTTAGAATTTATTGAGTGAAAAGAGTTAATTAATTCCAAGAAATGAGGGAATGCCACATAACTTGTGATTTTTTTTTCTTGCCATGAATAGATTGCACATTGAAGATGCATTGTACGAAATGGGAATTTCCTTTTTCATAATTTTATTTTTGCATATAAAAATTGATTTTTTTAATTTGTTAAGTAAAAATAAAAAAGTGGACTGTAAAGAAAAATGAGCAGTGAGGGTTTTGTTGACTACTTGACATTATTTTTAAGATATTGTGCCACATGGAAATTAGAAAAAAATATGGTCCTCTTTTTTTTGGGCATTCTTTTAAAGAACGGTTGATGTTGGGGTCTATCATCTGAAAAATCCATGTCCATGAAATATAATTTTCATGTTACTTCTATTGCTGTTCCGTGAGCGTGTGTCCACATCCATGCAACATAGTTTCCATGGTGTTCTCTTTCTTGGGAATGCACATATATATCTTTGTGTGCTTATGTAAGTATTATTTATTGCTAATTAATTAGTCATATAGTCTTGTACTTTGCATGTGATTATGATTGAAAATGAATAATATTGAGTAGTTGTAGTGAATTTATTTATAGATTAATTTAAATTTATAAATGAATTGAAATAGTGGGAAAGAAAAGTCATATTTAGTTAATTTCCTGTGTAGTTTTTATTTATGAATATGCTTATATATGTAATTATATTTTTATGATACATGCTTGTTAATCGTAATTAAAATTTTAAATTTAAGTATCAAGAGGCTAGCTTATTTGTAGAAATTTTATATAAAATATAATTACATAATATTTTCTTTCCATTAACTGGAATATGGTACATATAATCTATAGTTACATTGGATTCTATTTTTCAATTAAATTTTAGTTTAAAGTTTAACATGTGTATGCCTGATTCTAGGAGGATTGATTGGATTCATTTATCTTATATGAAGTTGTAACATAACTGTCTATTATAGTCTGTATAATACTAAGTAAATTGATAATACTTTGTTGTGATTGAACTTACTGTGATTTTGTTTAATTTTTATAATATAAATTGCTTATAGATCCTATTTCTTTGAAATTTTAAAATCTAAAATGAAAAAAAAAAAAATCATACAAAAAGAACGAAAAAAATCACGTGTTAATCATTTCATCATAAAAAGTGAAAGTGATGGTTATGTTATTGTGTGACAATCACGTGTAGATATGGTGAATTATTGGTGATGTGTGAATCCAATATTTTGATTGACATGTCAATATAGAATGTTGATATGTAATATGCATATGTAGGATAATTTGAATTTAAGTCACGAGTATGGTGTTATTGTCTAACATACTGCTTTAAATGAACAATGCTCAAATATGTTTGTACTTTCGAAGAATCTCGTAACCATTTAATGTAAAATGCATGTGCATTGCACATTTGCATATACATGGGGAAGATTAAATAGTAAATGAGAATCTTCAAGGTTAAGTAAAATGCATGTTGTGCGAAAGTAAAACTAAAATTAAAAAAAAAAAGGTATAAAATATTAGTTTTTGTAGGGTTAAATTACTTATATTTTTTATAGGTTGGAACTTGGTGTAGATGAAATGAAGTTTAATTATTACATTTGATATGGCTAATAATTTTCTAGTGTTTTGTAGAGAATTTGAATCCCTTATAGGAACAATATTAATCCCTTTGCATTGGCATATCTTTGGATGGTGTTATTGAATTGTTCAGGAAGGTGTTTGATTGAAATGGTACGAGTGAAATTGAGATTTACAATTATTAGTTCAAATTGATGGTTTTGTATTCTTGAATTTAGTAGTAAAATCTTTGGACAGACCTTTCGAATGTGTAAAACTCCATGGGTGAAACTGGAGTTTTCTAGTTTGATAACTTCTAGTTTTAGGAATATTTCCTTTCATACACTATACAAATTATTTTATATATTTACATGTATTTATGGTAATAATAAAAGCATAATTAGCTATGGCATACCAATCACCCATATTAGAGTTTCTATATTATGCAAATTCAAAAAATAAGGATACTTTATAAATTGTAGTAATTTATGATATTTTAGCATAAAAAGTTTCAAGAAGGAAGGGTATTTTTGTCAATACAGTGCTAATAGTTAGCTTATATAAGGGTATTTTTGTATGTGTAATTTAAGAGGTAAGGAACTAATGTTAATTAGTCACACACAAAAGTTACACCTTTAAGACACTTGTACTTTTGTATGTAGTGTAGAATGAGTTTTTATGCGTGCACATGCCTGTGCATGTGTGTGTTCTCAGAGCTTCAAGTCCCTTTTTTATGCAGTAGATTTAATTGGATTGTGGTAGCAGTGCAAGGAGAATTTATATGTCTGTACTGGCTCGCAATAATCATAGTCAATATTCAAGCATTGCAGGGTAAATTTAGTTATGTTATAAATTAAAATATTCAAGTGTTAGGTGTAAATTAAAGCATTTTTTATTGCTCCAAGTGTTTTCTATCTTGTCACATGCGCCTTTGCTTCGTTCTCTGGAAAAAGTTGTAGTTTGTGTTTCATTGTGACCTGACAATTTGTTGCTGATGCGAGTGTGGTTATGAAAAGCAGTTATCTAGTAAGGCTAGGCTATATTAATTCAAACCATTCTGCTTAATGGTTGACCAGGTAAAGGGACCTGCTGAAGAAGAAGGCAAAGATAAGGATGTTACTATAGATGAGGACCTTGATGGTCAGAAGGTCAAACAACAGGACTTGGATAGAGATTCTGCTTCACTGGATGCTTCCCTGAACCTTGAGAGCAATACTACTGGAGAAATTGATGCGACTGCTGCAGATGGGTCATATAATAAAATGGACTCAACTGAACAAGTCTCTGTTCCTGAAACTACTGATACGCAGGTCATTGGAGATGTGTTCTCGGGTTGGAAGTTGGTCATGCATGAAGAGAGTAATCAATACTATTATTGGAATATTGAGACCGGGGAGACTTCTTGGGAAGTACCGGATATTTTGTCTCAGGGGCCCGGATTGAGCCACGAACAGAAAACCTTTCCTGTTATTCAAGGTACGGATAGTGCTTCCCACTCCTTGGGAACACATGAACCCAGTTCAACTTTGGTTGAGGTAGGGAATTCATCAGATGCACATACAGTTGATGGTTCTGCGGGTTCCTCTTTGATTTCTGTAACAAAAGAAATGTATGAATATGGCCATGAAATTGATGAGAGGAATGGAGTATGTGACGGTCAAAGTTTGGAAGCTAAAAGTCAAGATCCTGAATTTGACCAGAGTGAAATAAAAAATGCCTCTGGTGATTTGTGTCATGAAATTTCATCCTCTGAGCATTACCTGTCTGCACAGAAATCCGGTGATGTTACTTTGGCAAATGGAAGTGGATCTAACCAATACATGCATGGAAAAGTAGCTAACGAGGAATATGGAACAAGGGCTGATATATCTTCAGATCTGATTAAACATGGGGAATGTTTGTTAGAGAGATTGAAGTCACTGAAAGGGTATGAACTACCTGGTCCTTATTTTTTTTACCCCTTCATATACATGAGTTCCTCTGCTTTATTGGTGATAAATAGATTGAAACATCAAGTCTTTATTTTATTTATTTATTTTTGTGCAATATATGTCTAAAATCTTTATTTATTTATTTTTGTGCAATATATGTCTACAATCTGCCTTGTGCTTTTGGCCCTAATCACTAATGCTTAATGCTGTTTTGCTTATATCCCAATTAAGTGAACCTAATAATAATAATAATAATAATAATAATAAAATCAAGATCCGATACCTTCAATTACTTTCCACCATGTTGTACTAATTATATAGAAAAACCAATTAATTAGAAGAATTACTTTTTTGAGAGGTATAATTTATATATATATATATATATATAAAATTAATAAAATGTATGTTTTAAAAAAATAAAATTCCATATAAACTTGATTTTAGCTATATATGTATCATCATAAACATTGATTATATAAAATATAGTATTGAAATGCCAAAATCTACAAATTTGGTTCATAATGATTTTTCGATCGTGCAATAATTCGAATCATTAACATACATAATTTAAAGCAACATATTATTTTATATTGTATCATACATAAATTGCTACATAATTAATTAATTTATATGTATAATCTAACAAATATTAGAATATATATATATATATATAGAGAGAGAGAGAGAGAGAGAGAATGGTGGAAAGTAAGGATAAGGGGTAAGGACGCAGTTTTTTGGAGCCTTTAATGCAATTTGTTTAATAGAATTTTAAAAGAATTATATTTAGATAAGCACGAAATTGATTTTACAGTTTTTCGACTAAGGTTTTTAATAAATTTGAAGTTCCTAAATTGTTAAAGCATATGCAAAGTTCAATAATGTGGACGCAATCTAAATTTTAACTATGTAATTAAACTAATTTAATTTTTATAAATTAGTTTTTTTTAAATAAAGTTAACCTTAAAACTTTTTAACAGTTAAACGTAAAAAATGCCACTATTGGCACTTCACTTTGATATTTTACGATATTAAATGATTTACTAAGTGAGTAAAACCACAAAAAGAAAAACAATATAAATTCCTTATTTATTATTAAAAATATCATAAAGTGTCACGAATATTTTTTGAAGTACATAAAAGGAAAACACTATTGGCAAATGTGTAGTCTTTATATATAAGATTGTAAAAACGATGTCATTTTAAAACTAACCTTAACCGGATCTTTTTCTAGGGAAAATATTCTCAAATCTCTTAGATAACTAATTATCTTAGTTCTAACAAATTGCCTCATTTAATGGAATGTGATATCGGTTTTGATCTCCCGAGTCTTAATCTAAATTCATTATTTCCATAATTTCGTACACTCCATAATATAAATGAATCAAATTAGGCCAAAACCAACTCATAGAAAATGGAGAATGACTCTCTTAGCTTATATATTTATTTTGATAAGATTATCCTTATATGTTAGAGAAGCAAAGTGATTGATAAGTCTATCCTTTTATTAAAAAAAAAAAGTACAAATTAAAAGTATATATGAACTCAAATCCTAATAGATGTACATCAATTCTATAATTAAAATTATTGATGAGATTAGACTTTAACCATACTTAGGGATGCAAATTTGGAACTCAATTCATTATTTGTTTGGCGGGTCCTATATATATATATATATATATATATATATATATATATATATTAATCTATTCAACTATTTGGGTCCATTTAATGCACTCTTAACTTAGCATATTTTGAAGAAAAACAAAAGGTAATTTATATTTGATAAACTTGCACTCATAAATTCTCAATCATATAGGCAGTTACAGTTTACTATTTCATCTTAAATCTACAATATTGTCCTAGTTCTCCTGTTTTTTTATGTTTCTTTGGTTTTGACATTCACAAATGTGTTTTTAGGTTTGAGGGCCACCTCCAAGGACATGACTGGACGTCAAAGTACATATTGGAAATTGAGATAAGACTTTCTGATATTAGGGCACTTGTATCTTATGGGTCCTCGTTATGTCCATTTTGGGAGCACTCTGAAAGGCGGCTTAAACAATTGGAATGTGTTATTACTGATGAAATTGGTGTTAGAAAAATGAATGATGCTGAGGCAAGAGATATCTCGGTCATTAGAGAGGATAAACTGCTGGAAAGTACGGGGGATGAAAATGAGGCGGATGGAATTGAAAAGGGTGTAGTTTTCCCTTTAGAAGATTCCGTTTGTCCTAATATTGGCCAAAAATCTGTAGTTGAAAATAATTCACATGATGAAGTTCCCACTGATTTTGTTGTGAATGCTGAATATGTTACTTCATCTGGATATCCTATTGCCACTTGGAAAGGTACTGCTGAAGAGAGCTGCGAAAAAATTAATGATGGTGCTGCACTTCCTGGTGAACTTGCTCCCAAGTCGGGCCAAATTTATGGGGAGGACATGGACATGGATGTGGACATGGAAGTTGAAGATGCTACTCCCACAAGCAACATTGCTATTGGTGATGCATTGAATGGTACACATTTTGTCATACCAGAGCAGTCTATCCAGCCAAATCCATCTGCAGGATACCCATTCTTGGCAACAGAGGATGGGTCTATTGTTCCCCCTCCACCGGATGAGGAGTGGATTCCCCCACCACCTCCTGATAATGAATTGGTTCCTCCACCCCCTCCTGATGAACCACCAGAACCCTCCCCTCCCCCACCCTCATCTTATCCAGAGGCTGTACAACCTGTACCTTACACAGGACAATACAGTCTAACCTACCCTGATTCTAATTTTGGATTTTATGGACACACAGTTGCTGAAATTCCAAGTGCTAATTTATATGGACACATTGATGGACCTCATGTTGCTGTGCCCCCCCAGCCAATTTACTATGAAGTAGTACCCAACACCTATGCAGATACCACTCCTGTCCTAGTAAACCCTACTGACACAACAGCGTATTATGACATTAAAGATGGAACATTGCCTCCTATACCTGTAGTTGTCGGTGCAGAATCTTCTGGTTTTCATGTTGCATCTGCCCTGGCAAGTTATAGCAGCCTTGTTACTGAGCAAATTGGATCCAATGATATCCATGCAGATGTGGGCTCCAGTTCATTACTGAATATGAGGGTTGATGTTGCTGCTGTTGGCTCTGATACTGGAGTTGCATCCTCAGATATTCCAGTTACTTCGACCTCAGCTCAAGCTTTAGCAACAAGCTCTGTAAAGGAGAGTGTCCCTGTGCCATCAACCACTGCTGTCACTTCTGCTACAGTTGTTTCTGTTACATCAGCAACTGCAAAGGTTCAATCGAAAGGTAAAGTATGTCATTATTTATAAAACCGCATGTTGGAAAATATACTTTTTTTCTTACATTGGCATCAATTCTTCAGTTATGCGTAGCAAAAAACGGACAATAGCCGTGGCACCCACATTGAGGTCTAATAAGAAGGTCTCCAGTCTAGTGGACAAGGTGCATGTTACATCCTATACTTTATTTCCTTTAGAGAGGCTTTTGCTAGTCAGGTATCGTTTATAATTTTTGGGGTCATTTAACATTAATATTTATGTGGGCAGTGGAAGGCAGCCAAAGAGGAGTTGCAAGAAGATGATGAAGATGAACCTGAAAATGCATTTGAGATTTTAGAGAAAAAGCGCCAGAGGGAAATAGAGGTTGATAGATGAATTTTTGTCTATAATGTACCACAATTGTTATTCTTTTGGCATCTAATGTTTGCTTTGTGGCAGGAATGGCGTGCAAAGCAAATTGCCAGCGGAGAGGCTAAAGATAATGCTAATTTTCAGCCTTTGGGTGGTGATTGGTATGGGAGCCTTGAACCTTCACTGGTTGTTCTTTGTAGTACTTTTACATTGGCAGTCTTAGACGGTAGGAAAGAAAATATATTTGGTGATCTTAACCTACATATTACAGACAATAACAAATAAAATCATTGCCTTGTTTCGTATTTCTGAGAAGCATTTGGAAAAATCTTAAATCTTTGGAGTTATACACACACATATCGCTCTATTTGTTTATTATCATTTTCATTATTTTCCACCCTTCCTGGTTTGTTATTCTACATTTTGTTACAGGCGTGAAAGGGTGAAGCGCCGAAGGGCTGCACGTGGAGCAGTGCAAACTTCTCTGGAGGTGGTTGCTGATGGTGGAAATCAGCAGCCCAATTTAATGGATCTTTCAAGAGATCTTGCACCTGGATGGCAGGTATTTTTAATTTCACGTCTAGTTGCCAAGTTTTATACACAATAAATGCCATAGTACAGACGTCTACATGATATGACATGGAAGTTTTCCTAAATGAGAAAACAAATTATTTTCCAAAGCTCATGAAGTTCTCATGACAGCATCATGCCTTGCTGGGCTGATGGTTACACGGAAATGCGGGAAAAAAATAATGAATTTAGGACATTTGTCATGCCGCTCTTCTCTAGTTTGAATACTCCAGCCAGAGGATGGGAATGGACCTGAACCCCAAGATGTACACAACATGGATTGACATACTTTTTTGTGAAAAGTTAGGTGTACTCCCAAGAGGAGCGGGGAGGGGGGGAGGGTGAATTGGGTTTTTAAAATTTTCTTTGAAATTCCTTTGTTTTACAAGTTCCTTTAGTTAAGAGTTAATCCCTTTTTCAATTTGAGTTAATTTGCAATCACACTCTTCAAACACAACAACTTCGCAAGTACAATTGATATTCAATCCAATCAATGACATTAGCTTGATATCACAATAATAGAAAATTCAACCAAACTTCTAAAATTCAAATATCGATATCAAATAAGTATCTTGATTTTAAGTGTGTAACCAATCAATATATTAATGAGTTTTGGTATTAATCAATCAACGTACTCCCTTGTGGTTTTGGCAATAATATTGATTAATCAACGTACTCTTTTACGGTTTCCAAAATTCCCAAAAGCAAATTAATATCCAGCAATTCAAATAAGCATCCACGCAGTTTATATGTGCTGTAATTTAAAGAGAACAGGGAAGAGAGTGACACGAAGATTTTTACGAGGTTCGGCTATACCTGCCTACGTCTTCGCCTTAGGTACACTCAAGGATTCACTATACCGCTTCCTTAATCGGGCGGAGCAAACCTTTTACACACTCCTTCAAATAGGATAGAGCCCTTCTTTCCAAGCGATACCCCACGCTTGGTAAACCAAGGATTCAACAACCTGAACCGTCAAAATAGTAAGAAACAAGAACAAATTCTTGTGTACAAAGACACTCTCATAATAGAGTTAATTAGTACAAGTTAGAGCACTAACATAATTTAAATTAAATATCAATAAAGAATGAATTTGAAGCTCAAGAAATTAATCACCAGGTTCTTCTTTAGATTGAATGAAACTTAGTGAGAGCACAAGAACCAAGTGGTTGTATCACAGTAGAACTTTAGCAAGGACGTGTGAGCAAGAGAGCTTTGAGAATTAGAGACTTTGATTGCTAGATTGTAAGTAGTATGTAAAAATCCGTTGGTTTTCCATGTATTTATAGAGTTCTAAAAGTAATTTCTTGTTGCCCAAGTTTACTTAGAGTATTTCCCAAGTTTATACAAATTTTGGAGTCCAAGCAAACAATTTTGAAAGTTTCCCACGCTACTTTATCTTAAATTTGGAAAGTCACTTGCCTTTCAAAAAGAGGTGCTTTCAGCTTCAACCACCATTCAATATTTTGGGTATAACTTTCAACTATGCAACTCTGATTTGAACGTTCTTGGTATTAACAGAAAGTTAAGAGAAAATCTCACAACGTTCATGTTGGATACTTTTTAAGATTAAGGAGTTTTTGATAGAGAAAATTGTTTATCAATGCAGACGTAAGGTGCTTTTCATTTTAAAAATAATTTTAACTTCTTTGAAATAACTTTTGACCTTAAAAAATATTTTTCAAGTATTTTAAAAATGGGTCTCTAAGTCAATAATCATTCCTAAGAGCTTTAAAGCATCCATATTGATTTTAAATTGAAGTTCATATATAAGACTTTCTCAAGACACAAACATTCGAAGTGTGAAGTCTTCATGTATGTTTCCATCTTGACTTTGAGCTTCAACATTCTTTAAGCTTTCATAAGATTTGTCAAACTTTGATGTGTTGAACTTTGTTTTGATCACTTGTTTGGAATGTAGGCTATCAAATGCACTCTTGATCTTGAACTCTGATACTGAATTCCTGAAACATCATCACTTTAATCAAAATATGTTAAATTCACTTGATTTGTTATCATCAAAATAAGATTCGTAAGCCTTATTAGGCCAACATTCTGGATTTATTATCTTTTGTATACTAGTTTAGAAGTCAAAGTGCATTTGTGAATCTTGAAAATGAAAGGTTGGGCATGGAATTGTTAAAGTATGACTTCATAAAATTGATGGTTCTCAACATGTTCAACACGGAGGTGGTTCTGCAGAGGCTGTTTTCTTTTTTTCTTAATGCTTTGTATGTCCTGGTAGATATAAAGCCTTGATGTTTTTTACCAAACATTTTTCCTAACCAATGATTTATGTGGATTTTCTATTGTTTTTGTCCAAACATTTGACTTTGGTTTTGCTTGTTTCTCTTTTATCTTGCTCTTATTTAGGCTTACTGGGATGAATCCTCAAAGCAAGTTTACTATGGAAATGCTGCCACCTCAGAGACAACCTGGACCAGACCAGCAAAGTAGGCCGTCTGTGAAATTTGAGTTTCTAATTCCTGATCTGACTTACATTTTTGGGTTGTAATTATAGTAGTAATTGTTCTTCCAATCTTTTCTTGTTTCCCCTCTCGGGTATATCTTTGGAGGTGGATGAGTGATCAAGTACGCATTGTTCCAAGGGCTAGAGGAGATTTGTGTTAATTATGACCCCCTTTTTTGAAGGGAAAATGCATTCCCTCTTAACTTCGGCTGCTGCCATGTAACCATTCTGATTTGATAATGGCCATTTCCCCTTTCTTTTGAGGTGATGTTGACAACATATTGAGCTTGGATAGCTTTTTGTAGCCTGAAGATTCATGTGCTTTATACGGCCACTTGAGTCGAAATATTGGGTATGATCGCTGTGCATGAAATTGATCTGTAATACATAACTTGTTTTCCAGCACATTCTTCTGTATTTATGCATCCAATCAACTGTTCTGTACAAGTTTTCTTGGATAAAAAAGCTTCTCCCTCCTAGATGCCCAGATGAGTGTTGAGGTACTGTTTCTGCATATTGCTAAATTGAGCAGCAGATTATCCAAAATAAGTTTAGGACTTGATCATTAAGAAGTTCTGAAATCCTTTTTCAAAATGAAGGATTTGGTTTAGCGGTTCAGGAGCTCTTTTTTTGGATGCTATAATTTTTATTTTTGCCCTGTTTGGTTAACTTTATTAAGGCTCTGTATGGATCAGAAATTTTGTTCAAGGAAATGAAGTAATTTATTTTTTGTTGCAGTCTTTGTTCATGTCAAATGCAGATTAAAGCATAAAACTGTTTTAATATAACTAAAGATTAAGAAAACTAATTGTTGATGTTGTATACAATTAGTCAGAACCAGACTAATTGTTCATGTCAAATGCATTTTGATTTGCTATACATGTGTATATTTTTTTCACTGTTTTTGGTTGACACAATTTTTTTATTAAAATTTTCTATCTTTTTATGTAAGTTATGCTCGGATTAAAGATTTTGATTTTTCACGGTATAAAATCTCATTAAAAATTACAATGTATTCTAATATGATCAAAATTTTAACAAAAAAAATGTTTATAATATATATGGGAAAATTTTCCCTTTTTTTCTTTGAGAAAATGTGAAAAAGAGAATTTGTCCATATCTGTGTGAACTAGTTTTTAATATTTTCAAGTTTTAAATAGGTTTGATGATTTGGTCGATTTCATCAATTGTAAGCTGTCATATTAGTAACATTATATTTTGAATTTTGTCAACATGAATGAATAGAAATTTTATTAAGTAAAATTTTTCATTTGAGATAATATTTAGCGGTTTATTGCTTAGGAAAACCATGGATTCGTCATTCTCCTTCAGTTCATGCATAGCCTGTGATTTCACGCAAACAAAATAATTAACTTCGCAGGTACGTGCCTACTACTGAAACCCTTCTTCATGAATGTACTACGATATCAAATGCATCAAACCCTTGTATACTTTCGAAAGCACATTTACACATGCATGCATAGAAATATATATATTTGTATATATATATGCATCATTAATCAATCAAAGTGATGGCTCACCCATCTTTAATCAATCAATCAATCAAGGTCCACGCATGCATGCATGCATGTTAATTCAATTGTTCATGGACGTACGTAGCTGCTAGCTAGCTGCTGCTACTGGGCTTGGAGAGAATCACTGATGGGGCTGGATGAGTTGGTGGCCAGTTCGGAGAGGTGGGAGCCGACGGAGCCGCCGGAGGAGTGGAGGTGAGTGACATTGCGGTGGTGGCGGCAGCGGAAGGAGCCGGCGTGGGTGGTGGGGGAGCAGAGGCAGTTGAACCTGCCGGTGGCAGCAGCAGCAGCAATATTTGAAGAAGAAGACGGAGAGGGATTAGCCTTATGATGTGGAGAGTGGAGCCTGGGAGACAGGAGGTGCGCCACAGAGGATGATGACGTTAGAGGCTGCTGCTGCTTCTTGATTGCTTCTATGTCTATATTTGGTATTATCTTCTTGTGATGATGATGGCGATGGCGATTAGGAGACTGCGGCGCCTTCTCTCCATCCATATTCTTCTCTTAATTTAATATTAATTTGCTCGATCGATCGAGGATCTCTCTGGCTTGTTAGGAGCCACCTAGCTGCGCGTTCAAACTTTCCTTTCTATGAGTTCAATTTGTTTTGTTAATTACATATATAAGTTGCAGATGATATATATATCAACAAACATAATTTCTACATACAAAAATTATATTTAAAGTCTTAAATAAAACATCTATATATATGAGATAACATAATGTATTATCTTCATTGGGTTATCTTTGGATGATTCAGTATTGGTTATGACGAGTGTGATCAATTCACCCCGAATTAAATAACGAATAAGGGGTTTGAAATTTTAAAAGACGTTAAGTTCCTCTTTTTGAAAAGAGGGGCATTTGTGTATGCCTTGACCTTAAACCCTAATTTGAACAAATGAATCTACACACACAATCAAATATAAAAAAACTAAATTAAAATGTATTAGTTGAGAGTATGGAGGTAGATATTTGAATTTGACTTCGTGTAGATTTGAACGAAATTTAATATAGTTTTGTAATTCGTTTTGTCCAAATTTACACAAATCCTAATCCAATACCTAAAAACTAAACTCCCAAACATGATATATATATACTTGGGAGCATGAATTTTGAGAATTTGAAGTTTTATATTTTTTCAAATCAAAATTCACATAAGCAACAACTCCATGCCCCCAAATACTAGGTAAAATTTTTCGTTCCCACAACAAAAATTTGTAATTGTGAATTTGAAATTATTTAATTTTAGACAAATTTTGATACAAAATTATATGAAATCTTGTCAAAGTTTACAGAATTAATAACCCTAATTCCCTCAGGTAAACGGTAAATTTATTTTTCCTAAGCTTATAAATCAACGACCATACACCCAATTCCCAGTCTCATCTGCAAGTCATAACAATGCAACATTAACCCAATTCCCAAATTCAACAATATTTAATCCATAAGAAAAATTATTCCAAATATATATAAAGGGAGAAATTAGAGGCCATACCCGACTGAGAAATTATAAATTCTTCTCCTATACTTGCCGGCGGATGTATATAAATTCTAAAATTCCCTTGCTTGCTACCTGCAAAGAGAAAGATGGGAAATGGAGACACCCAATTGAAGATTGAAAGTAGAAATGGAAATGGAAATGAAATTCTCTTTTCGAAATTTAATAAAATGTTAAAAAAAAGGGTTATTTTACAGCTCTATCTCTGTTGGGTTTTAGTGGGTGCTGTTTTAAATTTGTGGCTAGGGCTAATCGACCATTAGCTGCCACTAATATTCCTACACTTCCCAATAAATTGATGCATGGCAATGCACAATTAGGGTTAATTTACACCCTAGCAAGCCTTAATTACGATCGAAAAACAAATTAGATAAAATGCAATGAATAATGAATACAACAACGAGGAAGAAAAAGATAATTAGAAGTTTACACGTAATGGAATATATTATGACTCAATTCAATGAATGTAGATGATTGGTGGTAGTCTTTATATATAAGATTGTAAAAATGACGTCATTTTAAAACTAACCTTATCCCGATCTTTCTCTAGGGAAAATATTCTCAAATCTCTTGGATAACTAATTATCTTAGTTCTAACAAATTGCCTCGTTTAATGGGACTGATATTGGTTTTGATCTCCCGAGTCTTGATCTAAATTCATTATTTCCATAATCTCGTACACTCCATAATGTAAATCAATCAAATTAGGTCAAAACCAACTCATAGAAAATGGAGAATGACTCTCTTAGCTTTTATATTTATTTTGATAAGATTATTCTTATATGTTAGAGAAGCAAAGTGATTGATAAGTCTATCCTTTTATAAAAAAAATAAAAATAAAAATAAAAATAATATATGAACTCAAATCCTAATAGATGTACATCAATTCAATAATTAAAATTATTAATGAGATTAGACTTTAACCATACTTAGGGATGCAAATTTGGAACTCAATTCATTATTTGTTTAACCATTTAATGCATATTTTGAAGAAAAACAAAAGGTCATTTATATTTGATAAACTTGCACTCATAAACCCTCATATTGGCAGTTATAGTTTACTATTTCATCTTAAATCTACAATATTTACTACTTTCCATATAAAAAAATATATTTTTCTTTTATATTTTCAGGAGATCATATCAAGAAATCTAACCATAATTTTAAAATTCGATTCTAACCAGAATCTTTGGGCGAAGAAGCATCAGACTCCGATTCTGGCCGAATTGACTAAGTCAGTACCGGTTCAACACAAATTCGATTTTTGTATGCCGATCAGACGATAGGATGACTAGCGGACTAGTCAGTCTGAGTTTAAAAGCAATGGATCTAACTAGTTCATTCATATATATATATATATATGTATATATAGACACACACACACACACACACACACACACACACACTTTTGAAGATATAAATTGTATTGAGCATGAATTCAACAATAAGCTTTAATTGAAATTGATTTACTAAGCATGTTCTATAAAATTTTGAACTAAGAAAAAAGAAAAAAAGAAATCAGATAAGCCAAACACATATGGGTTATGATTATATTATCTTACAAACACATAATATAATATGCTTATTACAAATATTTTTATTAAAATAATAATAGATGCAAATCCAACAGGCAACAGTGCACATATCATAAGATTGATTAATTTTCACATAAATTTTGTTTGGATATAAGACTCTTTAGTCTTAACATTAAAACAAGGCTTGCCCTAATATATAAATTACTTTAAATATGAACACACACGTGCGCGCGCGTGCGTATCTCCAAAATAAAATGATCAATATTCTTGGTTATGTTCTGTCTAAAATTCTTGATGAGAGTTGAGAAGCCAAAGAAATGACATTAAATTAATATCAACAAGCATAATTTAAACATAAAAAAAATTAGATTTTTTAAAGTTTTAAATAAAACATTTATCTGTAAGATATCAAATCTCAATTCTTGACCTTAGACCCTAATTTGAACAAATGAGCCTACATAGTCAAAAGGTAGAATTTGAGAGAATGAATTTCGGATTTTCGGTTTGCATTTCTATAACACAAATTTCAAGTTGTGAATATGAATTTTTATGAATTTGAAATTTTGTATAATTTTTTAGTCAAAATTCACACAATCATCAACTCGATACATGCTCTTAAATACTAGGTAATTTTGTTTTTTTTATTTACAATGAAGATTTTTAATTGTGAATTTGAAATTATTTAACTTTAGAAAAAAAATTAATAAAAAATATTTCAAAATTTATGAAATTTTACATAATTTGAAACTCATGACTTGAAAATCAACAAATAAATTGTAAACTTATTTTGTCTAAGTATATTATTATTGATAGGCGAGCACCATATGAATGTTTCACAATAAATCTATCATTCAAGCTCCCATTCAAGAGAGCAATTACTTGTCTTTCCATGCCTTACTCAACACATTTATGTTACATCAAGAACCTCTCATCTAAGAGAGTAGTTATTTGTAATAAATTTAGAATTTTTCTCTCATTCAATAGAAGAGTTTTGTATTATTATTTTTTTTTTGGAAGAAAGAAAATTTGTGAAAATGTTCATCTCAAGGTGAGTTAATATGCATTCTTGATTTGAAGGAGACTTAATTTGATTCCTTTGATTTGAGAAGAAGTTACTTTTGAAGGTGTGTGTGACGCGGCGAATCCGGTGGGGTCTAGGATGCGATTTTCCATAAATATATTCAATACAAGCAGCGGAAATAATCTAAAACCTCAAATATCATAGCCAGAGTACTAAACCACCTTATTTACATGGGTATCCCCGAGTAACAATATTTACATCACGTAGAATATAAAACATATTTAACAAAACACTTATTCTAAGCTATAATTTCTGACCCCGCCCAGAAGCTCGCTAAGCCTGACTTTTGGTATGTTCTAAAATATGAAATAATTATTGGGGTGAGTTAACTCTCAGTAACTAAGAACTAGATTTTTATCAGTGTGTGACTAAAATGAGTTTTAGTGTAAAAATAATTTAATAATCATTTTATTTGAATAAAAATTTCATTTATAAACTATAGATCACATATATAAATAAATATTCATACTTTCCTCCAAAATATCATTTATGCCTATTTAAGGCCATAATCACATAAATACACTGATATGTATAAAAAACTCTTTTTGGCCGATACATGTCATGTTTAACTCCCATGATCGGGTTCTGCGGTCTGAAGACCAGACTTAGTTTAGTTGGCTGACCAAAACTAAATCAAAACATTATGTCTGTAAGTGTGATTTGCTTATCACATCCTGGATCGAAAACAGGTGTGTACTCCCCTACTCAGGCCAAATCCACTATCTACCGCCAACACTTCCATAATAATGTGACTGCACTAATATTCATCCATAGCTACGGTATTGAGCATTCACCACATCCGGCCCATCAGGATTCTTAAAACATATAATTGCAATTTACGCAATACAACAATATAATAATCTCATCATTTTTTCAACGTAAAATTTGTGATAAATCTCATCATTATTCCCAATCAAACACGTAATAGATATAACACCGCAAAAACCCCAAATTTGCTCAGTTATGCAATAAAATAAAGTAAATTCATGCCACACGATTTGTATAATAAATTTCATAAATTACCTGAGAAATTCTTATAAATGTATACGCAATAAATTTAAATAAAAAACATGAGCATGATCAATTTCACCTATTTAATGTAATTCCAATATATTCTCAAAAACCCAATATGATCAAATCCCCGTAGTTTAATTTAATTCCAATATATTCCCAAAACCCGATATGATCAAATCCCCGTAGTATAATTTAATTCTAATATATTAAAAAAAAAACCGATATAATCAAATTCCCGCAATATAATTTAGCCCATGCATATGGAAATAATTGAATTCACATAATCAATTTAAATTAGGAATATATATAAAATAAACCTGACACAATCTAGTCTACTTACCCTAATTCTGAAGTGATGCCTACGGCGCGCAAGAGATGAAGTCCTCGTTCCTTAAATTTTTACAAAGAAGGAAAGAGGAATTGAGAGAGAGAGAGAGAGAGAGAGAGAGAGAGAGAACGGTACGAAAGTGGGAGAGAGAGAACGGAAAGGAGGGGGTGAGATTGCAGAGAGGGGGGGGGGGGAATTAAACTTCGTGAAGGATTTGGAAGTTCCTAATCCTTCATGATATATATATATATATATATATATATATATATTATATGATATTATATTATTTAATGAATTAAATTTTTTTTGGATTATTACAGTGTGTATTTATGGATTTTTTTGGAGTATGAAAGGACAACATCTTAATTAGATGTCCATATAATTTATCTCTTTTTAATAATGAAGTTCTCCTAACATCTTTCGCTGGTGAATATAGGCTATAAGCTAAAACATGTATACCTTGTAAAATAATTGGAACTCAGATGGTGGTGGACATGTCGATTTGTGTATTGTTTTGGAAACATACTGCTTCATAGGGATGTGGTCATAGTTGGATGATTGTTTCACATGTTGTAGGGAAATTAATACAAAATTTCCAAAAACTTGTGAGAAATAAAATATAGAAAAACACACGCCAAAAAAAAATTAATGACATGCACAAGACAGTATTTACGTGGTTAGGGAATTTTGCCTACGTCCACAAAGTTGTAGGGATTTCACTATTATCAAGAAAAAAATACAGAGTGCGGCAGTACAGTTTTTTCCTCTTTATCTTAAAAACTGCATCAGCAAAACCTTAATCACCAAAACAACGATTTCCATATCCTTCGCACAGGATTCACAATGGGCTACAAAACGAGCCAACAAATCTCCCATTAAAAAAAAACCACGCAACATTATTTCGAGTTAGGTCATCATCCAAATCAAACACAGTTAGACTCCACAAAGCCCAACAAATATCCCACTTGGAGACTAGTTCAATCACCAACATCAATCGCAATCCTCCAAAAGAACAATCCCTCATCCCTGCAATTCATTCTCTTTCCTCAAGTTAGAAGGCCAACTGAAGCTACACACAGCTTCAACTTCTCAATAGTGACACCTTTAGTTAACATGTCTGCTGAGTTCTTAGATCCACAGATCTTCTCAAGTATTACTAGTTTATCTTCAACAAGGTAACAGATAAAGTGGTATTTTGTCTGTATATGCTTAGACTTTGAATTAAAATTTGAATTTTTAGCAAGAAAAATTGTACTATGACTATCACTGTGTAGAATGCTCATTTCCTCCTTTTTACTCAATTCATCTAAGAAGTCATGTAGTCAAATCATCTCTTTTCCAGTTTCAATTGCTGTAATATACTCAGCTCCTTTAGTAGACAAAGTAACAATCTTTTGTAGATTTGAAGTCCAATATATAGTTGTACCACCCAGAGTAAATACAAACCTAGTAGTACTCTTTCTACTATCAATATCACCAGCAAAATCAGCATTTACATAACCCTGCAGTTTCAAATTTGCACATGTGAAGTAAAGATATGTATCTGATGAACCCCTCAGATATCTCAGAATCCACTTGATTGCCTCCTAGTGCCGCTTTCCTGACCTACTCATGAATTTGCTTACAACTCCCACTGCATGTGTAATGTTTGGCCTTGTACAAACCATAGCATACATCAAGCAGCCAATAAATGAGGCGTAGGGCACCTAACTTATATGGTCCCTTTCTTCTTCTATCTTCGGTGACTATTTTTTGCTTAGTTTGAAATGACTACCCAAGGGTGTGATCACTAGTTTAGCTTCATTCATGTTGAACCTACTGAGAATTTTATTTATATATTTTGACTGTGAAAGCTTCAATATATCATTAGCCTTGTCTCTATTGATTCTCATACCAAGGATTTGCTTTGCAACTCCCAAATCCTTTATTAAAAACTGTTATGACAATTGTTTCTTTAGATTATTAATCTCCTCAATGCTAAAGCTTGCAAATAGTATATCATCTATATACAATTGATCAACTTCACATCTCTTGAACCCAATTTTAAGCATAAAACTGTCAAATTTCTTGTACCACTGTTTTGGAGCTTGTTTTAGGCCATACAAGCTATTTTTTTTTTTTTTTTCAGTTTGCAGACTAGATTCTCTTGTTCCCGAACAATGAACCCTTCTGCCTAAACCATGTAAATGTCTTCATCCAAATTACTATGAAGAAATGCCGTCTTCACATCTAACTGCTCAAGATGTAGGTTTTCTGCAGCCACCATTCCCAGTACCAATCTAATTGTTGACATCTTCACAATTGGAGAAAATATTTTTGAGTAGTCAATGTCCTTCTTCTGCTGGAACCCTTTGACAGCTAATCTGACCTTGTAACGCTTGCTACCATCATGCTCATTCTTTATTCTATATACCCACTTGTTGTGCAAATCCTTTTTCCCTACTGGCAATTCAGTCAGTTCCCATATCTAATGCCCCAACAAGGAATCTATCTCATTCTTCATAGCTAACTCCCACTTGATTGAATTTTCATCCTGCAAGGCTTCATCATAACACTCTGCCTTACCACTATCAGTCAACAGAAGATAAATTTGGAGCAGGTGAATAATGCTGTAGAGGTTTAATGGTCTTCGAAGATCTAAGGACTTCAGCTACAGGTGTACTTTAATCTACCTGTGATTCTACATTCTCTTTGTCATCTTCACCCCTTTCTGGACAATACTTTCAGTCAATTCATCTAAGTTGACAAACTCAAATTTCATGGGATTCTTTCAATTAACAGATCTCATATCTTTGTTGAGTCTGTCTTCGTGGGTTGAGTGGTCAAGTGGGTAAACCCTTTTAACCCTTATACTTAAATGGGTTGAACCATTTATTACCCATTTAAATAAAAGAGTTCACCCATACCCCTTTAATAAAGATGAGTATGGGTGGATAAATGGATTTGGGTTGATATTGCCATACCTGGCCCATATGTACTTAATTAATAATTTATTATGTATACTTAGTTTGCTTGTAATAGAATTATGTGTCATTAAAGCTTGATTGTAATATTTGTAGATGTGTATTTATAATTTCATATCTTTAAATACATGTGCTTTTTTTGTTTTTGTTTTTTTGGTATTGTAGGTTTTCTTATAAACAGTATGTGAAAATCATTTAAGAGGTACTTCGATGAATTTGAATTGAAAGCGCACGTGATTTTTTTTCCATGATGCTGTCCTGCATCAGTAGGATTTTTCGACCAGCACATTCAGCAAGCAGGGTTCCTCAAAAAAAAAAAAAAAAAAAAGAAAAAAAAACAAAAAAAAAACAAAAGAACAAAAAATAAAATAAAATTCCATTTGGTTGGGTACATTTGGGTCAACACTTCAGGCAAAAGATTTTGAGCATTAGATATTGATATACAATGGCAATAATAGGAGCCAGTTCAGTTACTTCTGCTTCTTCCTTCCTGAAACACATACATTGGGTAAAGGCCAACAAGGTTGTGTGCACCATAGCGCATCTATGCATCAAAAGCAAAGAAATTCAAGAAGAATTTTACAATCTAACAAAAGATGCATCCTTCTGCAAGTTGCCCTTTCTCTTCATGGCAAATGTGGTCTAACCATCAGCTAGCAGCAAAAAAGATTCCATCTGAAGAATATATGCCTAAAAATAGTTGGTTTTCATTAGTATCTGTGACCGGGTGCGCAAAAAAGATGAGCCTTCTGAAAACGAATATTAGACACCAAATAGGTCATCCTTGTCATCATTACCTTCATTGTTAGGATCAGGCTTTCCGGTTATGTCATAAGGCAGGTCTCCTTCAGTATCTTTTTTCTGAGCAGTTTCCCCATCGCCAGAACCAGCAGAAGAAAAAGCCCAGGAAGAACCCACTTTGCCCAAAAATGCTTCCCCATATAGGTCATCATAAATTCCATTAGGATCATTACTTTTAGAAACAGATTTGACTTTGTTCAAGACTTCTTTTAATTTGTCGGTAACACCTTTCTGGGCAACACTGTCCTCTTTTGAGGAGCTTTGTTCCTTCCCCTTCGGGATAACAGTGATCTGCACAAGGGATTCATACTTCCCGACAAGGCTGCCTTCTTTCACACCAACCGGACCAGGTTCAGTTTCCACATCTACACCATCTGAAATGCCAACCACTTCAGACAAATCTCCCCCAACTTGATCTCTGAAAGCAACCCTTGTTTTCCTGATTCTCTTGGCAGCACTCTCTGACCGGCGGCTGTCAATATTACTCCCATCTACTGAGCTTTCTAATTCATTGAAAGATTTAGACAGTGATTCTGATTTGCTCATACCGTATCGATTGAGCAATGTGTTATATGCCAAAACACCATCTTCATCAGAAGGATCCAGATGAGGAGGTAAATTCATTACTGTCGATGTTCGACCATGAGGGAAAAGAGCTTCAATATTCTTTCTCAGTATATAACTCCTTGTCGATGCTGCAAACCTCAAAGATTGTCCAACTTCAAGCTCAACTGGATTGTCTCTAGCAAGACGTTCATTTGCCACAAACGTGCCATGAACAGACCCCAAATCAATCACATATATGCTGTAGTCAAGATATAAAATCCTGTAAATGCCTGCAAGCTTGAAACAGAACCATCCCAATTTTGAAAGGGTAAAGTGAAAGCCTAAAGAGAATACAGGATATGAAAACTGTTTTGCAGATGTAATGTGCACATGAACATGACAGCAAAGATTTATGAACCATGTTGTTATTTGTGATACTGTCAATGAGAATGTGCCAGTGGTAATGGCCATTGATGAAACAGTAGAATGAGCTCAGTTACAGCAGTTGACTAGTCAAACTCATTAATAAACTGAAACTGACCCTAAAATAAGGAGTGATCATTATACAATTAATTTGGTTGAAGAGAATATCTGATCACATCATTCCAATAAAGCAATGACCATGCAACCATTTGGCACTACAGTCCAAGGGAATGTGGTAAAAGGTACAACAGTCCATTATACTTGAAAACAGAACACATCTCCCATTTGCTTAGCTTTTGCCGAGTTAAAGATGGAATTAAACAAAAGAGAACTACAGAAAAAGGGTCTATAGATAATGTATATAAAAAATTATGAAGAAGAAAATTTGCTCATAGCAGGGGGCACCATGTAGTATTTATAATGCATCAATACCCTTGCACCTTGTCAGAGTTTCTGATGCACGCAGGACCCACTTGCAGTAGAATGTGGATCCCCACGAGTCCAACTTGCAGGAAAAAAAACTCAAATGGCACAATGACAGTGGTGCATTGAAAATCTTGTGTGGTGTCCTAGCTGTCTGCTAAAGCTAGACAGTAAATACTAAAGACTCAGTTGTTGTAGTACAGAACCATGTGTCTTTTCTTTAGAGAGGCAACAACTTGTTCTTTTCAAACAAGGAACAATATGAAGGAAATTGAGAAATGCATCACACAAAATTAAATTAAGGAAAATGAAAATGAAAGATAATTCATTTATCTGACCTTCCATTCTTGTGAGGAACAACCGCAGCATGCTGGCGTGAAATGGATTGATGATCAAGCACAAAGTCACACGTCGAAAACTGCCTTCCAAAAACATGTCTTCGCTTGTCCAGATTAATCCTACCAAGGATTTCCCCATCCTTCAACACCTCAAGATAATAAACAGCAAGCCGAGGCTCTATTGCCCAATCAGGAGGCCGCCAAGTAGACTGACCCCCTCCTACCTGAGTTACCTGTGGACCCAACCCCACTGGAGGTGCAACTTCTTGTCCCACAGAATTTCGTAGGACATGATGCTGATGCGGGGATTGGATTTGTAGATTGGAAGTCTGAGGGTCAAGAGATGCAACTTTTGATGACGAGTTCAAATTAACAGAGAATGGCTCCAATGACTGCGCTTTCTTAAATCTTTCAAGACCTATTCTTCCATACATCCTCTCTTTCCTTCCTCCCTTTCATAAGCTCTTCAAACAAATAAAAACTTCATACATATTCAGATTGAAAAGCACCAAAATGTACCATTTACTCCGAACTTGAGGAACTTAAAACTGCATATGCAACTCTGCATAGATTCCCCTAAGTTACACAGCATTGTCATTCAAGGCGAATTTCCAATTGGACATGCGTCCCCAAACAATGATAAATCTAAAGCTCAAATTAGATTTCTTTCCTTCCCAATTTTTTTTCAGTAGCCAATCTGAAGGTAATAGAAAAACAAAAACGAGTAATCTTCAACCTACCCTTGTGAATCTCTAATTAAACCGACTAGCCACCAAACCTCCTCACTACATATATCTATAAACCAACACGTTCAGTCCAACTCAAAAGTAAAATGTGCTAATCAATTCATCGTAAAAAGGAAAACTAAAACTCTTTACAACAGGTAAAATTCAACTGTTTACACATCTATTTTACCCTGACCCTATATTTGAAGAGGCCTTAGATTTGGATTTGTATTGAATTTGGAGGAGATATAATATAAAATTGTATTGAAATGTGTCCAAATCTATCCAAATCAAAATCCAAGGACCGAATTTCATCCTCCCAAACAGTATCTTCAGGAAAAAAGAATTCCAATTCTTAGATTTTTCTTTTTTCATAATGTTTTCAGCTTCACTGGCCTCAAGATACAAAATAGATGCATTAGGTTCAACTGACTAGAGGTTTTTGATTATCTTGGGTCCCTTGAAATGAAGATCTTGACATTCAAAATTTATTTTTCCCTAGTTCCTTAGCGACTAAACGGAAAATTACGAGGCAAAATAGCAAAGGAGAACCGTGAATTTTACTATTCGCACAGCACTGAAACTTAAGGAAAAAACAAATCCCAATCCTTAGATTTTATGATATTTTTCAGCTTCATCCACCTTAAGAGACAAAACAGATGCGCTAGGTTAAGCTCGCTAGACTCCTTTGCCCTAAAAATGAAAATTTCAATATTCAAGTATCCAAACGAAAAATGATGAGGCCAAAAAAAAAAAAGGAAACCATCAGCCGGTCAAATTATTCATACAATCAGCGAAAAACAACAAATTTGACCCGTCTTATGCTATACGATTACAGATATAAGAAGACGAATCAAAACGGAGTCGCAGAGAAAAATATTTACCACGAAAAATCATAGGATCTCTGATTCAACATTTTCTCTGGGAGAGAGAGAGAGAAGCTCAGTCGCATCGCCGTACTCCGGCTATAGTGAGATTTTTCTAGATGCTCCTCTTTTCCAGCATAGGGAAATCACCTGTTCCAAATGTGTTTAAAATGTAATTTAGATTGCTAACGTTGTGTTTGAAAGTACCTATTTCAGTTTTAAATTTGAATACGAATTAGGCAAAATAGAATTATATTTTGTTAAAATTATATAAATCTAAATCCCTGTATAAGAAAATCAAATTGACATATTAAAATTTGTAATACATATTTCTTATCCTATAGAGGAAATTTATACATTTTTATTCTCAATGATTAACAAGGTAATATGTTAATTAACTGTTAGAAATGTTAGATTTATGAACTTAGGAATCACGATAACAGTCTCTTATGATTGACAAGACTTTGGAAAGATCAAATATGTAACGACCTGCTTAACTTATCATAAGATAAAACATATTTAAATAAAACAGTCAACCCGAACTCATGCGTAACGGGAACACCTGTCATACACAGTGGAACTTAGGTAGCAATAAATATAAATCATCATTCAGATAACCATAAAATATATATAATACCATAGTTGACTATAAACCAAAAGACTGTTTTTATATACAACTCTCAAAAATTATACAAAATATCTCTAGGACCCCACACCCAAAAACTTCTGATCCTAATCCAAACTTACCCTCCTAGCGAGGTAACTCAACAGGCTCAATGGCGGCCTCGATCCGCCGATCTTTTTGGGTTTCCTGAAAAGTTATTTAAGTTCGGGAGTGAGACACTTTTCAGTAAGGGAAAATAAACTAAATACAGTTGTATGATAATATGAATATTTAATGCAATTATACATATACAGTATATTTCATATACCTAAAAACATTCATCATAACATATTTGAATAAACATAACTTTCATAATTTATAATAGTTTATACTGATCATGAAATGTCTGTTATAACTGATAATACCGAAAATCTACCTAGGATGAATAACTAGTTGATGTCATGTATTATCCCTTATGACGGGTTATGCAGCCCGAAGGCGGGACCCGACAATGGCTGACCGACCACTGCCGAGTCAAAAATGCCTGTAAGTATGATGGGCCTGCCACACCCTAGTCCAGACTGTCAGGTGGACATCTACAACTCTACACTGAAAGTCACATCAACTATCCATCTCCCACCTCCTTGTGAGGTGTTTAGCATAAGTCTAAACATAGATATCTTATCTATATAGCTACGGTATCGTACTCTTGAAACTGAACTAAACTAACATTCGAGTTCTGATAACATATAATACATGATAATATAGTATGTAACATAAATAGATTGATAGCATTTTCTATAATTTCATAAATACGACCTTACGCTGAACATTTCATAAATATGGCCTTGCGCTGAAATCATACATAAAACACGGCCTTGCGCCAGCTATCAATCACGGCATTGCGCCGAATATCTCATACATATCATTTTGAATAAATAAATCAATTATCATGTATTTCAAAATCATAATGTACTGTATTATTTCATAATTCCTGAAAACATGTTTTACTCGTAAAATTTGTCATAACATAATACTTATCATATAAAATCATATTCATGTCACACAATGCTGAGTAAAATCATATATTTTATTCTAAAATCATATTTCCTGTATAATAACAGTATTTTCCCAAATATGCATTTTCTTAACAATATTCAAATATAATACATGCTTTCCTGAAATTTAATTTGCTGATAAATAATAATAATTTGCATAGAAAATATCTGTTTTAGTTTATTCCCTTACCTGATATTAAGAAAAACCCCCTAAAAAGGCTCATCTTGCACCCGCAGGGTTTCCCGTTCAACACCTTGAAAACGACAACTCTCAAAACTAAACTTCAGTATTTTCACGTGAATATCATTTTCTATAACTACAGTAAGACCAAATTTTGTATAAAATGCTTTACCTCAACTCAAGGACAAATTTCAACTCGCTTCCACCAACGATCCGCTCCGGCATATTTGGAGAGAACTTCCCTAGGAGCGTCATGGTGGCCTCAGATTGTCGATTCGGCGAATGACGGAGCTGAAATCGAAGAGAGAGGAGAGAAAAACCATAGGGAGGAGAGAGAGAGAGAGAGAGAGAGAGTGTGTGTGTGAGTGATTTTTTGATTTTTTTTGTACGTTAAAACTAAGTTTTAGGTTATTTATACTAGGGGCTTTGTTGACGAGTCACGTCACCTCGTTGACGAACTCTCCCTTTCGTCGACGAAATTCAGAGTTGCCCAAATATCCTTTTAGTATTTTCTCGTCGACGAGACGCACCCTCGTCGACAAGTCCAAGTCATCGACGAACGCAAAGCCTGCAGTGCCCCATTTTCTTTTCTGTTTCCATTTTCCACTCTCTTAATTATTATTTAAATACCATTATTCTTCAGGTTATTACAAAATAGGTATTAAGCCTAACTACTGATATACCCCAAATATATCACCTATCCTAAATAGAAGGCATGTGCCCAGCATTAATGGAGGAAATCATTTACAAAGTCAATCGCTCGACCAGAGCCATTGACGATGACCATATATTGACTGGAGTGATCCAAGCCCGTGCTATAATGATCAGAGTAATCCATGTCAAGCGTTATAAATGACAGATCTATCAAGGTCAAACTTGGCCAGTATAAAAGGGGTACTACGAAGAGACTAAGGTATCTCATTCTAACCTAATTTCACTGTTACTTACAACCTCCCTAAAAGCACTCACTTACTTAGGAATTAGAGAGATCTCCCGAAGTACACCCCGGGTCCTCCAAGCTGCGTTTGTTTTCGTCCTTTTCAAGTGATTGGGATCCGAAAGCTCGTCGGAGGTCAGATTGAAATTTTTGGCAGCAACAGTTGGTGCCGTCTGTGGGAATGCTTCTTAGAGGTTTTAAATTTTCAATCCTTGATCCCTGCATCATGACAACAACCACCAATTCCAAGTCCAACCATATTGCGGGTGATCAATCACCCCAGTCCGTTCATTTTGCACCCGGAGACCATTCGGAAGTGACAAGGGAGGAATTTTTTATCTTCCAAAGGAGAATGGAAGCCTCCCAGAAGAAGATGGAGGACATGTTTAACATGTTCTTACAGCAAATGAGTCATAGAGAACTTGCCCCCCGCCAGCAGATGGTTGATCCTAATTCACAGAAGAAAGCGGAAGACCTGAATGAGAGTAATGGAAAAAACCAACCCCACAAAGAAGGTGGAGGACGCGAACAACGTGCAGTCAATGAACAAAGATCGAATGAAATGGAGGAGAGGATCAATAAGATTAACCAAATAGAAAAGATGATTAAGGAGGCTCATTTCAACCCGTCCTGCAGGGAGACCTCATTGAAGTCTTCAGATCCACCCTTCATCAAAGAAGTGATGGAGGTCCTGTTGCCAAGTAAGTTCAAAATGTCTACCTTCGAAAGGTATGAAGACTCAATCAACCCAGTTGATCACCTGGATACCTTTAAGGTGTTAATGCAACTGTAAGGCACACCAGATGCTATCATGTGTCGTGCGTTTTCCGCCACCCTTAAAGGGAATGCCAAGGCATGGTACCGAACCCTAAAACCTAGATCCATTAAATCCTTCTCTGAGATGGAACAACAATTTGCCGGAAACTTCATTAGAAACCGCAGGATGGCAAAGACCTCAGCTCATCTGTTGAACCTGGTCCAAGGAGAAAGGGAAATGTTAAAAAAATTCATACATCACTTTGTTGCTGCTACCTTAGAGATTCGCAACTTGGATCATGGGGTAATATTGGTAGCCCTAACCACGACTCTCCAACCTAGAGACTTCTTGTACTCCCTAGGGAAAAGGCCTCCGGTCGACATGGGGGAACTAATGGCATGATCACAGAAGTATATCAATTTGGAAGAAGTAATGAAAACAAGGAGAGACCGAGTTGATTTGAAAAGAAAGAGCTCGAGGGATACGGTGGAGGCCTCCAAAATAGGGAAGAAGTAAGAGAGTAGCAAGCTACAGAGTAGCCCTAGGGGGTTAGGATATACAAGTAAGTTCTAATCCTACACTCCCATAAACGTCTCGTGAACCAATGCCCTAGGGGGCTGTGACCCAATCTAGCATGCCCTGTAGTGATCCTAAAAATTAAAAATTAAAAAATTAAAAAAATTAAAAATTAACTAATTTTTAATTTTAAATAATAATAATTATTAATGAAATAATATAATATAAAAATAATATAATTTTATAATAAAATTATATACATATATATATATATATATATATATATATATATATATATATATATATATATATATATAAAACCTTCTTTGGCTTCAAGAAGGATTTAACTTACCTGAAATAGAAAATAGAGGTAGCGCACAAGAGCCTCTCCGTCTCCTCGTCTCCTCTCTCCTACTCTTCTCAATCTAGTCTCCAATAGTCGGTCGATCGGAAATCCGAAGATACCATTGGTTTACTATCACCGCCACCGATAATCCTACTAAAGCAGATTTGTCGTAGGAGCGGTGTAAGCATATCTCTTGAGATAAGGCCAATTTTTACTCTTACCCCAGTTTTTCTTAAACCATAAGCCCAATTATCGAACGAAAATTGCTAAGAGACTCGTGGGGAGATTCTATACAATCTAGCCGGAGCGGGTTTTTGAATTGGAGCTCCGGGGCACCAACCTTAAATCGGGGTAAGTTTAATAATTTAGACTTTATTAGGCTATTTAAGGCATTCAGAACTTAGGGAAATTTTAGGGAAAGTTATTCTGAGGATTGTGATGAATAATGTGGTTAAGTTTGAATTTTAGGGTTTCAGGGGTTTTTGAAGCGTAGGCTGGGGTGTTATCGGGTTTTTCAAGAATCAGGTAAGGGGATTAAGTTAAGTTAAGTTAGGAATTTTATTTAATTTGAACTGATTAAATTAATATTTATTTATTTAAGAATTTGAAGGTTATTTCGAAAACCAACCATTCGAAATGGATTTTACAAACCTAGGATATATGGTATGGTATTTTGAATGGGAACGAATGGTGGAAAGCTTGGTTGTTTATATGGTTATGTTTAAATGTTAAAATCATGTGGCCGATGATTATTTGGTAGGATTTATTGTTTAACTGGATTTGAGATTTTTTGTGAAATACTGGAACTGTTTGTGAAATATCGGAATTGTCACAAAAAATACTGGAACTGTTTGTGAATAATGCGGGAATTTGGTATGACAGCCGAGGGCCGAGTTTTAATTGATGGCTATACGCAGGGTTGTATTTTGTGGTCGGGGGCCAGGTTTTTGGAATAATTGGAAATATATGCGAATTGATGTTTTAAATGGTGTTTTCTATTATCTAAATTGCATTATATGTTTTAAGAACCTGGAGACCAGTGTATTGTGAGCACGATACCGTTACTAGGGATTTGTTACGTGGCTGTGTGCGCCCACACCTATGCTGAGAGGTGTAGGGTGGCCTTGTCCAATTTTCTTACGTGAGGTGAAAGTACCCCTCTGGGTGAGGGCAATCGGACTAGTAGTTTGAGCTACATATACCCGCGGAGTATGTTAGCGGAGAGTACCGATGACTATTGTCTCGGTGGATCCCCCAGGACAATAGTCCAACCTTTGGGCCACACAACCCATGCAATGGGGGAAGTAAATGGCGTGTTTGTCACAGGGAGTGTCTTATATGCATATCTGTTAATTTATGTAAATATGAGTAATTAATAAGATAATTTTGAGGGTTTGCTGAGAAAGGTGAGTGTCCTAATAGCAGTAATGGTATTAGGGCAGAGGGAAGATGTAGAGACCCAAACCCATAGTAAGCTGGGTTCGTTGACGAAGGTGTCACATTCGTCGATAAAATTCAGAGCCTCGTTGACGAGGAAATACCGAGCGGGTTAGAGAAAATATCCGAATTGGGCTCGGCGACGAATGTATGGCTTTGTTGACGAGTTGTATGGTGGATTTGTCGACAAAGGAGCCACCTCGTCGACGAAGGTTGACTCAGTCAAAAGCCCTATAAATATCTATTGTGCTTGCTTAAAGGCTAAGTTTCTCCCAAAGCTCTCTCTCTCTCTTTCTAAACCAGCGAAATTCCTCTCTCTCTCTCTAAGATTCTTCACCATTCGACGACCGTTTCTAAAAATAGAAGTTCCTGCGGGGATCAGAGGAGGAAGTTCTACAACTTTAGTGAATCGGATCGTCGTTTTGAGGATTTTTGAGTTTTCTCAAAAATCGAGGTAAGGATCTGATTTCGATTTCGATTGAATAGTTGGATGGTAGTCGAAATTAGAATAAGGTTATGTTCTGTGGTTTTTAGGTTTTGAGGATCCCGGATTGTCAATTTGGACCGTTTTCGTACGTAGTTTTGTTTCGGGTTTAAGGTAAGGGGAATTTGATTACAACAACATTTTTTCGAAAAACTAAACCGCTAAAAAGTTAGTTTATGCTTATATGTATGTTTAGACTGCTTATTTGCTAAGTTTCATCAGATAAAAATGTCGGTTTTACGATTTTACAATTTTTGAAAAAAATGAGGATTTTGGCGTATGATCTCCAAACTTTACAAAACCACTTTATTATGTTAATACTATAGTAGGAGATGCTTGAATCCTTTACTTTTTCTTTTAAAAGGTGTTTACAGAGCTTTTTATCATTTAGCGGATTTTTGGATTAAACTCGTGTGATATATGTTGAAATGGAAATGTATGAATTTTCTATACTATGTATGTGAGATATGGGAACTGGAATTCCACTTTACTAGATTGAAAATGTGGAAAACAGGTGCCGGTTATACATTGTGCTATATATGTGAAAAGAGTAAACCGAGAGAGTGTGTGCCGTTTTATACCCGATATGATTATTTGAGTTTGTGAAAATACTGGAATTTCAAAGGTTATTATTTTTTCATTATAAATTGTATATATGATATATGGAACCACAACTTGCTTCCAAAAAAAGTTGAAAAAAACTTCAGTGATAGGGTTGAAAAATACTCTAAACTATTATAAGCACGGTTCCGATGCTAACAGTACAGTGCAACCACACATGAGGGATCAGTGTGGGTACTTAAGATAGTCGGATTGCGTGGAGTTGTAATTGCTGGTGAAATAATAGACCAGGGGGCAATTGGACTATATATAGATGCTCGGCAATGTTTGAACGAACAGGGCATTGTCAAAGGTATCGGTGCACAACCCGTGTCACGGGGGTAAATAGGCAAACTTGTCATACCAAGCTGGTCGTCGTTCTAATATTCATATGCATGATTTAGATACTTGAATGTGCAGATAAATCTTATATGTTATCGTATTATAAAGAAATGTTCCATATGTATGGATTTTTATGGAAATATGCGTATATGCAGTCACACATTGTTGTAATACTTTCCACCTTACTGAGAAGTGTCTTATCCCATTATACAACCTTTGTTTTCAGGTCCATCTGGACGTTGGTCCTAGTTGCTTGAGGGACTAGGAGATTTGTTTTTGGTTATAGCATACGTAAGTGGACTAGGTGTATATTGAACGTAGTTGGAGTATCTTTTTGGGGTTGTAATAATAGAATATGTTCTAAGTATGTATAAATGTATTTGAGAATACAGTAGTAAACTCTGGTATAAGTCTAGTAGAAATCCTAATGAATGTTTATGTTTTTCCGCAACATTTACATTGTAATTATGTATGGTTTATACTCATATGTCCCTGTTTAGGGCGGGTTGTCTATGTATCTTGAACAGGTACATGTATTTTGTATTTGTGTTAATGGTACTGGTCCGTATAAAGGGTCGAGTCACTACAGAAGATACTTGTATAGGCAGGTAATCTTCCCTATCCTTGGCTAATTATGTGTGTGAGTGTAAATTAAGAATGTTTTCATAAATGTGTTTATCTATTTAATGAACTGGTTATTTTCTGTACACTAAATGCATGCTAGCCACACACTGACATTAATTTAGTCTTTCCCTTACTAAGATGTGTCTCACCCCTACTTTATAAACTATCTTTTCAAGAAATCCTAGAGATCAGGTCTAGCAAGCTAGAGGAGCCGGGCTAGTGGTGTAAATTTTATGTAGGTAGTGTGTAGATAGAAATTTTGTTTTTGTTTAGTTTTTAGGGATGAAATTATGTGAAAATCGATATATTTGTGTATAAAGTTAGTTAGAACTCTCGTACTATAATTTGAGGATTTTGTATTTTATTTCCGCTGCATATATGTGTTTTATATATGATGAACAAGGTACTAGGTACATAGGCGTCACTAAAGTAGCACTCCGGGCCCACGTGGCGGGTCGAGGTCATTACATGCCCAGAAAGGAGATTGTTTCATAAAATTGCTCCTCTGTCAGTCATATCTTCGAACATCTTGTGTACCTCTATTAAATTATCAAATTTTGCATACATATCTATAAGTGCATTCTCTATCACGCTACTCAATTTCAGCACAAAAGATTAGCACCGCTCATTAGGTAAAAGAAAATCGGCTTAATTGGCGAGCAACGCTCATGAGGCTAGAAGATTTTTGAACAAATAAGTACAGCTCATTAGGAAAAATCGGCCCAACTGATTAGCAACGCTCATAAAGCCAGAAGACTACCCAACAAATGAGCACAACTCATTAGGCAAAATCGGCCCAACTGACGAGTAACGCTCGTGAGGCCAGAAGACTGCCCAAAAAATGAATGCAGCTCATTAGGCAAAATCGGCCCAATTGACGAACAACGCTCGTGAGGCCAGAAGACTACCCAACAAATGAGCACAGCTCATAAGGCAAAATCAGCCCAACTAACGAGCAATGCTTGTGAAGCTAGAAGACTGCCCAACAAATGAGTACAATTTCTTAGGCAAAATTAGTCCAACTGTTGAGCAACGCTTGTGAGGTCAGAAAACTGCCCAACAAATGAGCACAACTCATTAGGCAAAATCGGCCCAACTGACGAGTAACGCTCGTAAGGCTAGAAGACTTTCCAACAATTGAGCATAATTCATTAAGCGAAATCGGTCCAATTGACGAGCAACACTCGTGAGGCCAAAAGAGCTGTTTAGCAAGAATTCTCCACAAAGGGCAGTTAGCAAGAATGCCCCCACTAAGGGCAGCTTAGCAAAAATGCCACTAGAAGAGCAGCTCTGTAGCTTGGAAGAATTCCCCACGAGGGACATCTCGGAAAAAATACCACCAGAAGAGTAGCTTTACAACTTGGTAGAATGCCACTAGAAGAGCAGCTTGACAGCTCGGCGGTTCGACAAAAATGCCACCAAAAGAGCAGCTTGGCAGCTCAGAAGAATTCCCCACGAGGGACGACTCAGCAAAAATGCCCAAGAAGGGAGGCTCGGTAGCTCAGCAAGAATGCCCATGTAGAGCTGCTCGGTAATAATGCCCATCTAAAGTAGTTCGGCCAGAATGCCCATGAAGAGCAGTTCGGCAAGAATGCCTTTGTAGAGCAGCTTGGCAAGAATGTCTATGAAGAGCAGCTCGGTAAGAATGCACATGAAGAGCGGCTTGGCAAGAATGCAATTGTAGAGCAGCTTGGCAAGAATGACCATGTAGAGCAGCTCGGCAAGAATGCCCATGAAGAGCAGCTTGGTAAGAATGCCCATGAAGAGTAGCTCGGCAAGAATGTCCACGAAGAGCAGCTTGGTAGCTCGGCAAGAATTCCAAATGAAGAGCAGCTCGACAAGAATGCCCATGAGGAGCTGTAACGACCCTGAATTTCTTAACATAATATGTAACATAATAAATAAAATGGTCAACCCGTACCCGTGGGTAACAGGGACATCCGTCATTCACAGGGGAAACCTAAGCAGTAGTAAAATAAAATCTCAATCATCTATCCAAAAAGAATAATACTAGAGTTATTTACATTCCAAAAATACTGTATTTATTTACAATCAAAAATCAAAATAACACTAGGATTGTACAACAAAAATCTCCTAATCCTAGTTCAATGCTTACCCTTCTAGTTGGGAAGCTAAACCCACTCAACGGCGGCCCTGACTCGCCGGTCCCTTTGAGTTTCTTGAAAATCATTTAATATTCGGGGGCGAGACACTTCTCAGTAAAGGAAAATAAGCTAAATACAGCTGTGTGGTAACATGAATATTTAAGGCACTTAAACATAAACAGTACATTTCATAACTCTGTAAACATTCATCATATCATACTGGATAAACATATACTTTCATATTTGTTAATAATTCATAACATACATAAAACATCTGTTATAATTGTAATACTGAAAATATACCCAGGATGAATAGCTAGCTGGTGTCATGTATTACCCCCCATGACGGGTTGTGTAGCCCGAAGACGGGACCCGACAATGGCTGGCCGACCACTTCCGAGTCAAATATGTCTGTAAGTACGTTGGGCCCACCACACCCTAGTCCGGACTGCCAGGTGGACGTCCACACTCTACTGAAAGTCACATCAACTATCCATCTCCCATCCCCTCATTAGATGGTTAGCACTAATCTGATCATAAACATATGATCTATAAGCTACGGTACCGAGCCCCTGAACTGAACTAAACTAACATCCGGATTCTGATAACATATAATACATGATATAATAGTGGCCTCGTGCCGATCATTTTCATAAATACGACCTCGTGCCAAAATCATAAATATGGCCTCGCGCCAAAACATAAATATAACCTCGTACCGAAAACATAAATACGGCCTCGTGCCGATAACATAAATACATGGCCTCGTGCCAAAATCGTTTCAGGTACATACATTCTGAAATTAAATCATTTATCATATATTCATCAAAATCATCACCACATAACTCATTTTTTTTCATAATACCTGAAAACATGCTTTACTCGTAAAATCTTTGATATCATAATATATTTCACATAAAATAATATTCATGCCACACATGTGCTGTTAAATGTCATATTTCATATTCTAAAATCGTGATTTTCTTGCATCTCATCCATACATATACAGTTTAATCATCATAATAGTATTTTCCCAATCGTACATTTCATTCATAATAAACAAATATAACATATGCTTTTCTGAAAATAGATTTACTCATAATTAATAATAATTTGCATGGAAAATAACTGCTTTAGTTTATTCCCTTACATGACTACTGAGAAAGCCCCTAAGATATCCTAGCCTGACCCCCCCTGGTAGGATTTTCCTGATGAATACCCTGAAACTGAAAATTCTCAGTATTAAACTTCAATATTTTCATACGTACATCATTTCCTATAACTATCAAAAGACCAAATTTGACTTAAAAAACCTTACCTCAACTTAGGGATGATTTCCAACTTCGTTTTCCCAACGATCCGCTCCAGCAAACTCGTAGAGAACTTCGCCAAGAGCATCGTGGTGACTTCAGATTGTCGATCTGACGTAAATATGGCCCAAAAATGATGAGAGCGAGAGAGAGAGAGCACCAAAGAGGAGAGTGAGGGAGAAGAGTTGGCTTCTTTTGTAAGTTAAAAAATCAGATTTTCATATTTATAGAGCAGAGGATTCCTCGACGAGCCACGTCATTCGTTGACGAGTCCTTCACAAATTTCGTCGACGAAATTCAATTTTCATCGACAAAATTCAGTCGGCTCAAAACCCCCCTCTCTGTATTTTCTCATTAACGAAACCCTGTGTTCGTCGACGAAATACTTAAAGCCTTCGTCAACGAAACCCTGTGTTCGTCGATGAAGCTTGGCAGCTTTCCTTCCGTTCCTAGTTCCAATTTTCCTCCCTCTTTATTATATAAATTCCATTTTTATTTGGATTGTCACAGGAGCAACTGGGCAGCTCGGCAGAAATCCCATGAGGAGTAGCTCGACAGCTTGGCAAGAATGCCCACAAAGAGCAGCTCGGCAACACGTCAAGAATGCTCCATGAAGAGCAGCTCGACGGCTCAGCACGAATGCCCCATGAAGAGTTGCCCAGCATGAATGCCCCAAAATAAGCTACTCGGCACAAATGCCTTATGGAGACCTGCTCAACAGAAAATGCTCCCAAAGACCTACTTGGCATCATTGGCTCAGGTGAGCCAAAATACCCGGCTCAGCAAATCGGCTGGGCAAAGCCATGTATGCCTCCTCCTCGGCTCGGACTAGTTGACTACCCCTCGAGTTCGGTTCGGCGAAGCCAGGAGCACCGTAAGATCGGCTCGGGTAAGCCAAGCACGCCCCAAATTCGGTTCGGCAAGCCGTAGATAAAGAAGTAGTTGAAGAGTGTGTTAAAAAAAAATTTCCTGGTGGACCCCCAAAAGACTCCTCCCTAAGCATTACAACTTAGTCCATGAGTGCTGCAGATAGGCCCAAGCCTTCGCTCCATGGACGAAACCTGAGTAAGAAATCTGCCATTAAGAAACCACGCATCATTACTTTGGATCGATTCATCACCCGGATCAAACACTACTAGGCTCCACAAATGCCCAACAGGAACAACTTTCAAACTTTGGGAACATGGTTCAAAACTTTGAAACTAATAAGGGGGAAACTATTATACCCCAAATATATCACCTACCCTAAAGAGAAGGCATGTGCCCAACATTAATGGAGGAAATCACCTACAAAGTCAATCGCTTGACCAGAGCCATTGATGCCGGCCATATATTGAATGGAGTGATCCACACCCACACTATAATGATCAAAGTGATCCATGCCAAGTGCTATAAATGACAGATCTACTAGGGTCAAACCTGGCAAGTATAAAAGGGGTGCTACGGAGAGGCTAAGGTATCTCATTCTAACTCAATTTCACTATTGCTTACAACCTCACTAAAGCACTCTATAACGTCCTGAAAAATCATACCATTTTTTTCCATATATATATATATATATATATATATATATATATATATGTATGTATGTATGTATGTAAACTGATACTCATCTTACTCTAATACCCCTGTAATGACTACTGAAATACACCTATGCAGTGGAAAACATAAAACTGTACAACCATATACACAATACTAGAATTCAGTATCTCCCCAAAATATACATACACAAAAACAAAACTCTCTAGTATCATCTATCAAGACTCCTAAGATCTAACCAAAAATATATATTTTTTATAACACTTACCCTATAGACAGGGCAGTGCAAATAACCTCTCTACTTCCAAGCTTGATCTGCTCGTCTAACTGAATCACCTGAAAAAATATTAAATCATTGGGATGAGACAACTCTCAATAAGAAGAAATATGCTATTACTAGTGTGTGACAACTGAGTTTACATAAATAATTTCCTAATAAATAACTGAACTGAGATATCATGTAAAATATTATATTGTGTAACTCACATCTATGTGGCTTAAAATACAATTGTATTATCTGAGCTTTCTATTTATTCATACTGCTAGTATTATAATATATCTGCCGTATATTTGTATATTTATAAATAACTGTGAAAACTACCCTGGAAAACTGTATGTCATGATTTAACCCCTCATGATAGGGTTGTGCGGCCCGTAGGTGGGACTTAACACTAGTTGGCCCACCAGGATAAGTCAATTGAAACTCTATCAATCATCAAATCGACCTCCTCAACCCAGAATACTAGAGAGCCTACAATCCCTTCGGGCACTGTAACTGATCTCCTCACTGTCAAACTGGCCACCTTAACCCAGAATACTAGGGAACCTGCAATCCCTCCAAGGCACGGTTGACTGAAATCCACATACTATCTAAGATATGTGGTTACACTTTGATCTGAAATAGCAACGGTACCGTGCTCTGCTGATTGAATCTGACTGAAATAATTCATCAGGGTCTGATACTATATAATACTAATATATATAATTATCTTAATGTTTCATCATGATTCCAAAATAATCATAATACTATAAAATCTGACTGAAATAACTATAATATTTGATCTGTTATATCTGACATAATAAACTGTAATATTTGAGTGTTATGGTTTTGAAATTTTAGAAATTATAGAATTCTACAAATCCTGTAAAATATCTGTCTGCAAAATATCTGTATGTAAAATATCTGTCTATATATACACTGTAATTCATAATTCTATAAAATCTGGTAAAACATATTTCTGTGTAAAAATACTATAAATCATAATATTCTAAAAAAACTGTATAAATTCTGAACTGTTTTGATATTAACTCATGCCACACATTTAAATAAATAAAAACCCCTGTACTGAAATCTATATTTTCTGATGATAAATATAATTTATACTCTGTAGGATTTACCCTAAAACACATATATATTACTGATAAAATTCTTAAAATTCCTAACATAGCATATTTCTCATACCTAACTACTAAGCTCATCTGCTAATTTCTAACTCACGCCCACAATGTCCATAGTACCAAAATCCACACATATATTTCCCTGTCAATCAACTAAATTTTCCTAAAATAGTTTCATACTCACATTTCCTAAATTATAAACTATTTATCATCTACTTAGGTTCCTGAGGAAAAACACCCACTGAAAATCCTAGCGTGCCTATAGTATGCGCACGAAACCCTGTATTTTATAAAATCCTAATTTCTCAATTTAACCTTAGAAATACATTCACATCCACACTTATATTTTAATAAATTAATAAACTAACCATAAACACCTAATTAACACCCTTACCTCAGTTTGGGATGGTACCTCAAAACCTAAAATTAAAATTCTGCTCCACCTACGTTGTAGAAAATCTTCCCAAGAAACCCGTGGTGGTTCTTGATCGTCGAAATGAGGCTTATTGGAGCAGAAATTGTAGAGAGAAGGGTTCGTGGGTTTCTGAAGAGAGAGAGAGAGAGTAATTTGATTTTTTTTAAAAAAATGAAGCTCTCAGTTCTTTATAACTTTCAGCACTGACTAGAAAATCATCGCCGATTTTCTATTCTTCTTAGAAAACCGTCACCAGTTTTCTATTAACTAATTCCAAAATTACCATTTTACCTTTACCTGATCGCGGTTAAAACCCAAAACTGTCGCCGATTTTCTGGCTTCTTCAGAAAATTGTCGTCGGTTTTCTCCTACCTTAGCCAAAAATCCATTTTTCCATTTTCTTTTATTATTATAATTTTTGAGTCACTACACACTCCCTTACTTAGGCATCGGAGAGATCCCCCGGAGTACACTCCGGGTCCTCCAAGCTGCGTTTATTTTCGTCCTTTTTAGGTGATCGGGATCAGAAAGCTCACTGCAGGTCATATTGAAATTTTTGGTAGCAATAACTACAAAAAAAAAAATTTATAATTTTTTGAAAAAGAAATCATCTTAACTACTAATAAAAGAGAGTAGAAATAAAATTTTCAAAAGTTCCCATTGTCCTGTATAATTCAAAATGTTCTTCTTTTTTTTTTTACAAATTTGCATTTGAAAATAAAATTATTGATTAACAATTTAATTTGTAAATTAACATTATAAATAATGTTCATGTACTTCTACGCATCACTGCCACATCAAGCACATCAAGCCTTCATAAAATAAATAAAAACCTATTCTTATGATGTATGACCATAAGGCACTAAGGAGAAAATTATTTGGTGAGAGCCATAAAATTTATATATATATATATATATATATATATGTTGCTGTCAAAATTTGTTTGGGAGATTTGGATCAATCACAACATTGATCACTTGTTAATAATGAAAGAAAGATAGTTTGAAGGATCTGAGGTGTATCTCAAGAGATCACTATAATGGGTAAGTCTGAAAATTTGGAAGGACTGTATGATTGCAACAGTAAACGAGTGAGTGGAAATGAGATGATATGAGATGTCTTCCTTCCTTTGGGGTCCTTTTTATAGGCATTCGAGATACCTCCTTCCCCACTAATGGATCACAAGGGTTATATTTTGATTATGGAAATATTATTAGGAGTAAAGATTGGTTTGGTAATCCCTTGTTTCAATTATGGGCATTACCTCCTCGTCATTAATCCCTCGATATTTTTTCATTTTTTAGTCTTACATAAGTTAATGTTGAGTTTAATGTCAATGTCTCTTTTAGATTATATCAGTTGTCCCCTATCTCGAGTCTTAGACTTACCTTTTTTGGGTTGAAAGTATAATGTATTACTATAAGTCCTTTTATTATTACATGGTTTGGATTAAGTCATCAAATGAATATCTTTGAGCCTTACGAGTGGGGTGCTCATCAAATGGGTCACATAGCAGTGCCTGTTTTGGTTGCCTCAAGAGAGGTGTTCATCAAATGGATATTTTTGGGCCTCATGGATGATGCTCATGAGAGGAGCAACTTTTTTGCTAAGTAGTGCCCGTTTCTCTTACCTTATGAGCGATGCTTATCAAATAGACATTTTTTGGCCTTATGAGCTTTATTCATCAAATGAGTTATTATTTTGCCAAACAATGCCCATTTCTTGTTGTCTCATGAACGGTGCTTATCAAATAGGCATTTTTTAATCTTATAAGTAGTGCTCATCAAATGGGTCGATACTTCATTGAACACTACCCATTTCTCATTTTCTCATAAATGATGCTCATCAAATGGGCATTTTTGAGTCTCATGAGTGGTACTCATCAAATGGACCAATACATTGCGGAGCAGTGCCCATTTCTTGTTGCCTCATGAGCGATGCTTATCAAATAAGCATTTTTGGCCCTCATAGGCGGTACTCATCAAATGGATCGAGTAGTGTCCGTTTCTTGTTGCCTTATGAATAGCGTTCATCAAATGAGTTTTTTTGGGCCACATAAACGATGGGCATTTTTTGACCTAATGAGTGGTACTCATTAGATAAGCCAATTTTTTTCCAAATAGAGCTCGTCTCTTGTTGCCTCCTAAGTAGTGCTCATTAGATAGACATTTCTAGGTCTCACGAGTCTTGTTCATCAAATGGGTCAATTTTTTGTAGAGCAGAACTCGTCTCTTATTGTCTCATAAGCGGTGCTCATAATATGGGCATTTTGAATTTACTGGGTATAACGACCTGCTTAACTTATCATATAATAAACATAAATAATAATAACATCAACCCGAACCAGTGGGTAGCGGGGATAACTTGACATAAACAGCGGAAACCTAAGCAGTAGTAAAAATAAATTACATCCATCAAATCATTAATTACATAATACCGGAGTCTACTACATTTTCAAAATATAGTATTTGAATACAATCTCCAAAACATCAAAATAGACCTAGGATCTTACAAAAAAATCTCCTGATCCTAGATCAAAGCTTACCCTTCTAGCAAGGAAACTCAACTCAGTCAACAGCGGCCACGACCCGCCGATCTCTCAGGGTCTCTTGAAAAATTAATTTAAGTTCGGGGGTGAGACACATCTCAGTAACGGAAAATAAACTAAATGTAGTTGTGTGGCAACATGAACATTTAAGGCAATTATATATATACAGTACATTTCATATTTCTGTAAACGTTTAACATATTGTACTGAATAATCACATACTTTCATATTTTCTAATAAATCATATCGTACATAAAACATCTGTTATAATTAATAATACTGAAAATATACCTAGGATGAATAGCTAGCTAATGTTATGTATTACCCCCCATGATGGGTTGTGCAGCCCGAAGGCGAGACCCAACAATGGCTGGCCGATCACTGCAGAGTCAAAAATGTCTATAAGTACGATGGGCTCGCCACACACTGGTCCGGACTGCCAGGTGGACGTCCACACTCTATTGAAAACCACATCGACTATCCATCTCCCACCCCCTCGTGGGGTGGTTAGCACTAATCTGATCATAGATATATGATCTATAAGCTACGATACCGAACTCCTGAACTAAAGTAAACTAACATCCGGATTCTGATAACATATAATACATGATATTATAGTATTTTTCATCATTTTATAAATACGGCCTCGCGCCGAACATTTCATAAATACGGCCTCGTGCCGAAATCATTTCATATATACGGCCTCGCACCGAACATTTCATAAATACGGCCTCGCGCCGAAATCATTTCATACATTACATTCTAAAAATAATCAATTATCATGTATTTGTCAAAATCATCATAACATACTGTGTCTTTTCATTATACCTGAAAACATACTTTACTCGTAAACTTTGTCGTATCATTACCTTTCATGAAAATAACATTCATGCCACACAAGTTAATAATTCCGTATATTTCATTCTAAAATCACATTTTCCGTATAATAGTAGTATTTTCCCAATAACATACATTTTCTCAATAATATTCAAATATCATGCATATTCACTGAACATTTCTTTGCTGATAATAATAATGATACGTGTGGAAAAATACTACTTTAGTTTATTCCCTTACCTAGCTACTGAGAAAGCCCCTAAAATATTCTGGTCTAACACCTGCAGGGTTTCCTGATCAATGCCCTAAAAACGACAACCTCCAGAATTAAACATCAGTATTTTTTCGTAAATATCATTTCTTACAACTATGGTAAGACCAAATTTGGTTTAAAAAACCTTACCTCAACTCAGGAATGATTTTCAACGGAGTTCCACCAACGATCCGCTCCGACAGATATGTAGAGAACTTTTCCAGGAATGTCGTGGTGGCTTCAAATCGTCGATCTGGCGAGCGACAGAGCCGAAATCGAAGAGAGAAAAGAGAGAAACCACAGGGAGAGAGAGAGTGTGTGAGATTTTTCCTTAATTTTGACGTTTAAAACAGGTTTTTGATATTTGTAGGATTTTTCGACGAGCCACGTCATCTAGTCGACGAGTCCTTTAATAATTTCATCGATGAAATCTACTCCTCGTCGGTGAAATTCAGACTACCCAAAACCTCTCTCGGTATTTTCTCGTTGGCGAATCTTGTTTTCGTCGACGAAGTCCTCTTATACCCTCGTTGATGAATCCCCTGTGTTGGTCGACAAGACCCTGATAATTTCCCTCGATTATTCCTTCCAAAGTGCAATGTCGTCGACGAACGCTATCGACTTCCTCCTTCTGTTACTATTTCTATTTCCCTTCATTTTTTTATTTTAATCCCATTATTATTTGGGTTGTCACACTGGGTATAAGGGTCTCCATTATTTTCTTGGTAAAAGGGGATTAGAAAATCTAACTAAGGTTTTCCCTATTAAGGGCTGGATGCAAACTTTTTTCACTAACTTTTCCACTTGATCGATTTTTTTGAGTTTTTATTCAAATTCTTGGGACCGTTGCTTATTAATGCCAGCACTATTGGCTCTTTCTACTCTCTTTATCGGATTTGAAATTTTCAAGGTTGTTTCATGTGGTACCATTGCCTTATCCTTAGGTGTCATTTATGCTTGATGTGACGACCTGATTTTTCTACCTTTTTTTTTTCAACAATAAACAATAATAATCAATCATCATTTGTCAACTAACTTTGATACCATATATTACACATATCCCAACCCTAAGGTGGGTACCAGGTCTTTAGTCCATCCAAACATAGTATCCACGTAGTGAAATACATACTGTGTCTGGGTCCAAAATACAATACCATCCAAAATATAATACAATACCAAAGTACTAAGACCTCTACACACATATATACACCCCCACAAATCCATAAAATAGTCTAGGGGTTACACAAAATACATCCCATACTCAACCATTTACCATGAATACTAGGGTATTATGATCTCCTCTACCTTGGAGCTCTCTCTGCTCGTCTATCCTTATTTCCTGAAATGTTTAGGTTTTGGGTGAGACACCTCTCAGTAAGATAGAATAAATTATTGACAGTGTATGGCACATGAGTTTAAATATATTAACACATCCATTTAAATAATTATAACAATTGAGAAAATATATCGATATGTACTCATAATCATATATAAAACATAGTGCCATAAACTTTCATATCATTTTCATAATCATATACATGCTCATTCATTTCTTATATCATATACGTACTCTGTCATTTCTCATATTCATAATCATACTCTAGCCTATGGGTATCCACCAACATATAGCACAACGCGTCTGTAACCCATGGCTGTTCATTTCTTATATCATTTTTTTTATTTTCATAGTCTAGCTCATGAGTATCCACTAGTATAAAATACACTATGTGTCTGTAACTCATGACTGTTTATTTTACTTTTTCACTTTTCATAAACATTTTCTATCTCATGAGCATCCACCAGTATAAAATACACTACGCACATGTAGCTCATGGTTGTTCATTATCGCGTTTGTAATGAGAAACCATCCTAAGGATAATCACTTCGTCTTGTATTCACCCCACATGACTGGATTGTGCAGCCCGAAGGCTGGACCTAACCACGGTTGGCCTATCCGGTTAGATCAAAACAGGGAACGCGTCTATAATACGATTGGCCTATCCAATCCTGGTCCAGACCCCAAGGGGTAACACAACCTTTCACAGGCCCAATCGACTGTCTCGCCACACTCTGTACCAAACGTGTGGTTGCACTAAAACAATGCTAGCAACGGTACCGTGCTCTTAGAATAACTCTGGTCCATCAGGATTCTCATTTTCACAATTCAGTATTCATATTTCATTATGTCTGTATAATTCTCATCACATCTATATATATATATATATCTCATCATTTCTGTATAATTCTCTATTCAACATTTCTGTACAAAGCATCTTTAAGTATTTCACATATCATCATTTTAGTATAAAACACATCTGTGTATTTCTCATTTCATCATTTCTGTAATTCTCATTATTTTTGTATAATTCTCATATCATTTCATCAATTCTGTGTAAAACGTATCTGTATGTTTCATATATCATCAATTCTCAGTAAAAACATATATGTATATCGTATTTCATCATTTCTATATAAAATATAACTGGGTTTCTCATATCATCATTTCTGTATAAAAATATTTCTGGGTTTCTCGTATTTTCATATCTACATAAAATATAGCAGTAAGTCAACATTTCTCAATACAAATCATATATTTCAGTATCATTCACATTCCCAATATAAAGTTGTTATTTCATATTCCTCATGCCACACAATTTTAAATGGTTATTCACAATATAATAATCATAAGGAAAATATTCATATCATAATTTTCCAATACTATATAACATATTCTCATTTTCACATACTTTAATCAATAAATTAATTTTTCAAAAATATGTGTTATAATTTATTCCTCTTACCTGCTTATTGAGAGAATTCCTGTGAAGATCCTAAAATCTAAGCTCGCGGTGTTTTGGAGCTCAAAACCATGAAATCACATTTCCCCAATTCAATTAACTCAACCCTAAAATTACAATTATTTTAATATTTTCTAAGCCCACATACTCTCAATAGCTAATTAAACTTTAAAAATAATTAATGGATATAATTTTATTTTCCTTATCCTAGTCTTGGAGTGGTGCCTAGGAAATCCAAATTAAAAATTTGTTCCGATTAAAATGACAAGAATCAAAGTTAGGACCATATGGTGGTGTCTCATCATCGATTTGGCTAAAGATTTGAGAAAAAATTGAGAAGAGAGAGAGAGAGCTTACCTTATCCCAGGAATGGTGCCTACGACGCCCTAATTATGAATCCACTCGAGTTAAAATGTTGGCGGTTGAGAATGGAACCTAGTGGTATTTTTCGTTCTTTAATTGGCCGAAAATCGGGGAAGAAATTAAGGAGAGAAAGAGTGGTTGAGGAGAGAGAGAGAATGAGAAGGGGGCCTTAAGGAATTAATCTTCCTATATATATCTATATATATATATATATATATTAATATTATAATATTATATTATTATATTATTATATTATATTATATTACTTAATTAATTTATTTTTATTATTTTTTGAATCACTACACTTGAACAGCCCGTGGGCCGTGCTCTATAGAATCTTTTTTCTATTACAACATCATGCTAAACATCCACCCTCTATCTAGTGGTGGAGAGTGAACCGATTGGAGCAATTGATCCCCAACAACGAGTTCAGACTCAAAATTGCATGATGCAATTATGAAGAGTTTTTGAAAGAAATCCTTCCAACTTTCTTAAAGACGACACCAACTATTGTTGTCAAAATTTGTCTAGGAGAATTTGAATCAATCGCGACTTTGATCACCTACTAAGAATGAAAGATAAAATGGCTTGAAGGATTTGAGGTATACCTCGGAAGATCAATTTGATGTTTAAGTCAAAGAATTTGAAAAGACTATATGATTGCAATAATAAAGAAGTGACCGAGAGTGAAATGATGTGAGATGTCTTATGTTCTTTTGAGGGTCCTTTTTATAAGTATTTGAGATGTCTCACTAATTTTCCTACCAATGTATTACAGGAGTTATATTTTGATCATGGATATATTACTAGGGAATAAAGATTGATGTAGTAACCCTTTAATTAACGGATACCTCCTTTCCATTTAACTTTTGATGTTTTTTTCTTTTTTTTTCTCTATCCATCTTGTAAGGGATTTGGTGTTCAAAAAATTAAACAAAGTAATACATTTAACCATTTGATGTGTTGATCCCCAATGCGTGTAAAACCCAAAACATAAGAGACAAGTAATCGAAACTGTCTTGAGGAGAAAAAAAATAGATTCAACCACGGCCACTCTCAAACATCCAATCACCAAGCATTCTGTAATGAAAGCTCAAAGCTCCATTCCATGCACCAAATTCAATTCCTGAGAACAAGATCTCACTGATTTGATCCAAGATGCAATTAGCAAGCCCCTTCAGCAAGGAATAGATAATCAAGCACCAAGAGAAGCATCTCAGATTGAAACTAAGGCAATCAATTTAAGAGCGTATGCATAATTAGCGGACATATAGAAAATTTGGAAAACTTGGAAGCCAGAGCAAGACCACCAGAAACTAAACGTTCTAAATAAAATACAGGTACTCTTTATTCCTAAAGAGAGCATGTACACATAATTAGCAGAATCATTCCAACTTAATCCAGCCCTCTTCAGTTTTTGGCGTTTCTACTTCTGCCGCTTGTATATCTTCCCCAAAAATGATTTCAGCACAGCTTGTACTGCTTTACTTGGCTGAGCTTCAATCGCGCTGGTTAGCTTCTTATAGCTACTGCTCTCATATTCCAAAAATGCACCCTAGAACAGTAGACAGAAACAATTAAACAATGTTGCAGAGAACACTGTTTCCAAGAACTTTGGTTGTCATAGATCCTTGAAAATGGAAAGCAGAAGAGAATGTCAGAGAAATAACCTCGATATCGAGCTCTTTATAAAGTTCCTTCACTTTTGCAACATTGGCTTGATCGGCTTTGCCATAGTTCTCCTGGTAATCAAAATGGCAATTGGATGTGATGCTTCATACAAGAGAAATAAGTGGAGGGAGAATAAAGATCTTTGCTTACACGTAATAATTTCTTTTGCTCCTCGTTACAGCTTTCCAGTGCTTTTACAACCAACCAAGAGCACTTAAAATCTTCAATATCTGTCCCAATCTGACATTCAAAAATGATATTAGAAATCACTTTAAGATATCTAAAATTTCTATTTGAGTTGCTAATAAATATGTATTGACAACAACCAAACAAGTGCATTCCTTGAACTTACTTTACCAATCACTTCAGGATCACCAAAACAATCCAGATAATCATCCTACAATATGTTAGACATATATTAACAGATAAGCGAAAAATCATCAGAACATAACCATATGTATGCAATCCATTTGATTGGAATTGCAAATGAGTAATGACAAATGCAATGTTTTTTTAGTTTTCAGTTCTTTCTGTGATATGTTGACAATAAAGTAGAGCATTGACGATTCCATATGCACATAAAATTACCTGTACTTGGAAGTAGATTCCCATTTCAACAAGAATATTCTTAACCTCTGCATGATTGTCCAAATTCTCACCAAACATAAGCAAAGCACATGCAACCTGCGAGTGTAGCGAGGTGGCAGTTAATACTTACAGAGGAGGCATGGATTCACTAAGCACGAATTTGCACAAACACTTCTCAGGAAAAAGGGAGAAGAGAAATGAAGAGTGGTCTTAATATAGAATTAGGGTGCATTGCAGTATCGGGCAAGGGACCCTCCCATCATGAATAGAATATTAACATAATGAGTAAGTGAAGGTGTTTGTTTGGATTTTCAAACACTAGTATAATTTGAATTACTTCTTAAAAAAAATCAACTATTTTTTCCTACTTAGGAAACATGATCATCCGCATTAGTTTTCAATAAAAAAGAAGATTCAGTTTTAAGAAGTGTATGCACAACTATGAAGAGTATGAAACTTGTCCTAAAACTTTATTAAAATAAAAATTTTACTTACCGGAAGGTAAAATGAGTAATAAGCGGTTTTGTACTGAACGATGCGACGATGGCTGCATATAAATAAAACCATCTGCTATATTAAAACAAAATGTGAACATGAATTTTGCTAAAAGTTAAATGAGATAAGGAATCACAACTATTCTACCCCCCTCGTGAACCTTACATAGGCAGTGAGTACTTTGAAAGATCCTTCTCTCCTTCAAGCGTGGTGATCAAATCTATCATCTGTCCACAGGTTGTCTGGAATTCCACCTGACAAAACATGATATGAATCAATAAAACGAGTTCTTAATGAAAATAAAAACTGAGCGATCTTGATCTAGGCAAAGACAACTCCACCTCATTAAATAAATCCAGCAGATCCACATAATATGGCTTATCCCTGAAACGCATCTTGAGAATTCTTGGGATGTGGTTGCGTAGCATTATGCCATCATTTACAGCAATCATACCAACCTACAGTGAAAATTTAAAGAGGCTGGTTTTTATACTAGCAGACTAGCAGTGGCGAGGTGATAATCATTTTAGTTGTAACACATAATAATCTCAAACTCAAACTACAAAACACAAAATAGAAAATGTAGTTCTCAGTAAAGTGTCACACCTCAGGCAATTTGTACCAACAAGGTTGGCTTCGGCGTGTTTGAGAGTTATCCATAATGTCATCGAGAACAAGGAAATATGCTTGAAGCTGCAAGAGTTGGATTAAGACCCACATGTTAAAAGTTGAAATTAGCCCAACAATAATCTGGATGTGAGATCATACTTGGCCAAATAGAAGAGGCATTCCGTAACCATACCCATTCAATACACCAACCAAGTGAACATGAAAGGGTTATTTCTTCAGTGGTTAGTTCTTTTCCTTCTTTGAGCAACTTGTAGCTGTCTACAACCGAAAGCCCTCTATTCAGTTTCCCTGTTAAAAATAAAATTAGCAAAGCTGTTAAACACCTAAAAATAAAAAGTCTAGATTCTCAACTGAAAATTATATATCTCGTTTAGTCTCACCTCCCGGCACAGTGTAGTCCAACATCTGCAACAAAAGGGGATCACAGACATGATCAGAAAAGGTAAAAGGATCCATATAATTGAAAGATATGATCAGGAATTTCCCAAATAAAAGCAATTTATATTTCTTCTCTGGCAAATAAATTCCCTCATAACAAACAGTCCATGGCGAGAAAACATGAACTTTGAGCCTCATTTGAGCTAAAACACAGATATATTCATTAAAATACAATTATGAACCTACCGAAATTGAATCTCTAACACAACCCAGATTAAGACACTAGCAAGTTCAACTCTATATAAATAAATAAATAATTCAATTCACCCAAAACGCATGCATCTAAACCCCTCCACCCCCCCACTCCGCAACCCAAAACAAAAAACAAAAATTTAAAACCACCCTAATTAATTCGCACGACAACCCAGATCAGGAAACTAGTAAAGCTAAAACTCTAAAATAAAATTAAAAAAAAAAAATGGTTTCAATCCGTTAAACGCATGCATCTAGCGCTAACAAAGAAACGTCAACACCGGTTTTTACACTCAAAAGGACGAAATGAAGGAGCGAATCACCAGAATACAATGAGAAAAAATTTGAAACGAACAGAAGATGATTGTTTCTTTGAGAAATAAAAATTACCCGCTCCACCCATTTGCGAGAACTGTCCGTGGAATCGAAAGCAGGATCAGATAGAAGCTCATGCTTAATGTGAGTGTACTGCTCCACAAAACTAGACTTCAGATCGTCCATTGTGGGTGTCCGCGAGAGGGAAAGCGCGAGAGACGGGAATATTTATTGGGGTTCAGTCACTCGCCGCCTTGCCCTTCGTTTCAGAAAGATGGTGAGACGCAATGGGCTGCGCTTGGATTTGTCACTTCAACAAAGTTCGCTTTGCCTTTTCCACTATACGAGTCACGTGAAGAATGTAAACACCTTCAAATAGCCCTCTTCCCAATTTTAAGATTTCAAAATTTTGAAGGTATTTCTTTTAAGATTTAGTTATAAGACGTCGAGTCTTGCAATTGATAAAACATAAATTCTTAAAAGAAGTTAAATGTCTTAAAAATTAAATATTAAGTAAGTTTATACAATCTTTGAAACATCAAATAAGATTCGTGTTTCTATCAAATTTTAAGGGATGTTCGTGATATTTTTAAAACCTGAATATTCAGTTCTTTTGTGAAATTTCAAAAAATGATAGTCTTTTTTACCTTAATAATTTTATTTTAAAATCAAAATTCTACCACTAACTATCATGGAAATATTACTATCACACATTCATCAGTAATCTCTCTTTAAAAATTGTTTAGTACGGTGAAAGTGGAGCTCACAACTTAATTTTTATTATGCATAAATCAAAGTTACGTTTTGCTTATTTCGAGAGGCTATTACTTGACTGTTATATTGTTACAATATAGTACCTTCATAATCATTCACTTGTTATTTTTTGAATTTAATATGTCATTATACCAAAAGTTATAATTTATAATTGAAGTGTTTTTTAAAGAATATAATTTAATCATGACTTAATTTCCATTCTATCTTTAATTGGATTGGTTGATTATTGTCCTGCCATTGATATTCTTGTTCATCAAAATACTCATTGATTTTTCGCACAACACAATATCCATCCAATCTCTCTTAATCTATTCAAAGAAAATTATTAAGCTCACCCAACTAATCTAAAATAGGAGATAAACAACTCTAATTATTTTATTTACAAATTTTGTGTTTCGTTTAGTGCTTTTTAAAGGAAACATATCATTGTGATTATTTTTAGCCTGTTTTTGGAAATATGAATTTTAACACTTTGATTTAGGTTTTTATGGTGTTGGAGAGAACTCAAAATAAGTAATACTATATTTAATTTTAATTTATATAAATTCAAAGTGAAAATCCAAACTTCAACCTCCTAATCATATAATTAGTTTAGCCTTTACAGATTCATCTTGTGTTTCTTAAAAAAAAGACCTTTAAAGTTGAGCTTTAAAAAGGACTATTAAAAGACTCATAAATTTTTTTTTAAGATATTTAAAAGAAATTTTTTATTCGACTCAATTACAATCGTATATTAAAGACCTTCATAATTAGTCGTGATCTGCTATGCATATCAAACATATCAACTGTAAGTTTAAATTAAAATTTTGAAATATAAGCAACATTTTCCATTGAATAATTTAAGCTTTTATTACTCGTCACTACAAGTTGGAGAGCCATGGGCACAAGTAGGGTAAAACATTGGAGAAATGTAAGACGCAAGAAAACCCAAGATCAATATTTAATTTTTGATTGCTCCCGAGCATAAGTTCAGGTAATAAGGAGACTCATCAAATATTTTGAGGGCACAATTGACGTAGGTGTAGGATTATTCTGGCGTGCAAGCCCAAAAAATCCGACGTATCCAATATATATATATCTTTTTTTGCTAGGTAAAATCAAGGTCAAGATCAGCCCCTTATTTCTTACACCGGCAAATTTGACAAGTGGGTAGTCATGAGACCACCGAAAAAGACCTTATGGGGGCTTAGAATTAATTAATATATAATAGTCACAGTCGCTTTAACTTAGTGAATGATCAAATCAAGCATGACACAATTGGCAACAAATGACAAAGGAATTAAGGGGACCTGCATGCCCTAATTTTGTCTCATTTTGAATGGTTGAATTGAGGGGAGCAACTATTCAACAAAATCCCACATGTGAGAGAACCTAAGGGTATAAGATGGTCTGATCAACAAATTATGCATTAATAAAAAAGGGTTTTTATTACTATTATTATTATTTTATTATATTATATAAAATTATACACGAAACCATTCAGGCATTCAATTATTTTATCAAAGAGTAAATTCGCTCATTTACTTGTCTCCGCTAAAATACTAAGATTTAATTTCAACTTGTTCCTACTTTACATTAAAACTCTCGGACCAACTACTGATCATCGCCTTGGTAAGTCATTGCCTCATTTAAGTTAAAAACACATTTGTAATTTGATCAAATAAGAAATTTTGCATGCGTGATTCAAACAAACACCAAATCTATAGCGTGTCAAGCAAATGAATATAAGAACGCCACTTATCGGTTGTTGAAGGAAGTTATACCCAACTTTCATATTTATTATAGTTTGAAAAGTTACATCTCTCGATACTTAAATCTTAACATTTAATTAATAAAAACTTGATCGTATGTTTGAAGAGACATTGGAATTGAACTTATATTGGATTTAAATAAAATATACATGCAAAACTGTATTGAAATTTATCTAAATTCATTCAAATTCAAATTAAAATTCAAGATTCAAAATTCATACTCCTAAATGCAACATGAATCTTTTACTTGAATAATCCTTTGGTCCATTATTATTTTTAGTAGAAATTTGTGCAAAGTATGAAATATTTAACTACTTAATATTTTAATCATTATGTAATAATATGTATTTTATAACTTTTTTAGTATTATAAAGTATATATAATTTAAGCATGACAAAGATAAATTCTAGACATAATCTACCTTTTTTCATTTTTTTAAAAATTCACATTTTCTTAACCCGAAATGGCTAGAAAGAGGAAAGGTTCTTTTTTTTTTAGGGTACTCTCGATGACAGATCCAGTGGAGACAAGGTGAGACCCTGTAGCTTAGAGGATTAGAGCACGTGACTAGGAACCACGATATTGGGTTTCGAATCCCTCCTTGCCCACAACCGGCCGAAAGGAGAATTGTAATTAATTGTATCTTAGTAGCTAATAAATTGCTCAATCCAATTTAACTAATTAGTATCTAAATAAATCACTAAAATATGTTTTTTTTGACTATCAACAAATAAATAAATTAAATTGAGCAATTTAGAAAACCTTTTAAATAAAATAGACAATTAATCTATGTTTATCCAAGTTTTATAAATATATTTCTTTTCTCAGAAAACAGAAAAATATGTATGTATCTTAATTTGTATGACTTATAACAGACATATCATTCACTTATTTAATGTACAAAAATATTTTAAGAGCTTCTTATAATTTGATTTGCTTAATTTAAAATTATTATAGGGATTTAAAGGGCAAAAGAGTCTTTTGCTTTAAGCATCTTTATATGGGTTGGTGAGATGAGCTCATGGAGTTTGAACATGTGCATATAGTCAAGACCATGGCGGCTGCTCTTAGAGACGCCCAAAGAGTTTTTTTTTTTTTTTTCCATTTTATTATTAATTTATAATAAAATATAAAATAATACTTTATTTGGGGAAAAAATTTCTATTTTGAAGATTACATAATCTCGTAGGATAAAGTTGCGACATTTAAATAAATTTTGTAAGATGATCCCGCGAAATTTTCCTAGAAAAACAGTTTGTGATGCGTGGCAGCAAATCTCTCAGGATGGTCATACGAGATTTACCTGAGGTGTCATGGGTGGTAGGCCGGAACTGGAATGGGCTGTGGGTGCTTTACCTTCTTTTTCTTCTTTTTTCAACTTATCCATCATCGTTCATTAGTGTTTTGCGTGGGGATGGCTGAAAGATGCTTGGGATGCCAATGATCAACACCACCCTGTGCTTGGGCAGTGCTGGAGCATCCCTGCCATTGGCCGGAGTTTCAGATCCAGATCTTGGAGTGTCGTTTGACGACGCAAATGGAAGGAGACACGCAGAGAAGGAGATGATGAGAGAGGTGAAAAAAATTATATTAAATCTAATTAATATTATTTTCTAGTTAAGAATTATGGGTGGAAACTATTTAATTGAAGTTGTGCGGTAGAGCATCTTTTGAACAATTTTTAATTAGATTTAATATAATTTTTTACAGTGGCTCCCCTTTACCTTTAGATGCCTTAAAGTTCAGCTTCCTTTTCCTCCTAGATAAGATGATGCGCTTTGAATTCTGTTGAAAGGACCGTGGAGGAACCATTTAAGATATCATATGTGTAGAGACCCGAAAAATTATGGTATTTAAATAAATAAAAGAGGGAGAAAAAGGAAATTATAAAGGGAGTCACAGTAGGTCCCCGTCAACGAACGTGAAGCGTTCATATACAAAGTGGCTTATTGGGATCGTCGACGGGGACACGTGTCTCTTCAACAAGAAGTTACCGAAAGGCTATTTTTCAGTACTGAATTTCGTCGACGAGGAATAAGCATTCGTCAACGAACTCCCTTCATGTCCTCGTCGACGAAGTGACGTGTCTCGTCAACGAGGGTATGTGTATAAATAGCCCTAAACTCGGATTTCAGTACATATTATTCAAGAAAATCTTATTTTCTCTCTCCTCTTCGGTTTTCCTCCCTTCTCTCTAAGATTCTGGGTCCATTCTTCGCTGGATCGACGATCAGAAGCCACCACACTACTCTTGGGGAAGTTCTCTTCAAGTCTACTGAAGTAGATCGTTGGTGGGGCTAACTTGGACTCCATCCCAAGTTTAGGGTCAGGCTTTATGTTGAGTATTTGGCTTTCCTACAGTTGTAGAATAGGTAGCACTCAAAGAAACACTAAAGTTTTGTTCAGGGCGATGTTGTTTAAAGGGTGATGAACGAGGAACCCTGCAGGTGCAGGACTGGTCATTTTAGGGATTTTTCATAAGTCAGGTAAGGGGATAAATTAAGTCAGGTTTCTTATGAAAATGCATTTATTATTTTACAACATTTAATTTCAGGTAAATATGTATATTGTAGAATTATGTTGGAAATTATGCTGTTGATCAGAAATATGGTTTTCATGTACAATATCATAAATATGATTTTAGAACAGGTTTTATAATATGAATATTACTCCTTTTGTGTGACATGAGTGTTATTTATCATATAAATTATGATGATGAAATATTATGTTTACAAAATAAATATGTTATTACTGCTTTCAGGAAAATATTAAATGTTCAGGTATTTTTTAAACTAAGGAATTTATATGATATGTTGGCATAAGGGTCGAGGATTTTATATGATATGCTGGTGTAAGGGCCAAAGTTTTATATGAAATATCGGCGTAAGGGCCGAAAGTTTTTATGATATGCTATACCGGCATAAGGGCCGTGATTTACAAGACACAAAATGTCAGCGTAGGGGCTGTGAATTTTATATGATATGTTATGCAAAGTTTTATAAATATATTAACATGACAGGTATTATTATGAAATAGCCATGTATCATCATTTGGAAATATATTATATGTTATCAGAACCTAATTGACTTGGTTTAGGCTTTTACGAAACACGGTACCGTAGCTATATGATCACGATCATGTTTATGTTAGTGCTACCGCTTACTGTAAGGGGCAGTGGGAGATCAGCAGTCGATGTGGTTTATTGTAGCACAAGCGTCCCTATGGTGTCCGAACCAGGAGGGGTAGACCCATTGTACTTACAGACTTATGTTGATCTAACGTGGTCGGCCAGCCATTACTAGGTCCCGCCTTCGGGCCGCACAACCCAAACATGTGGGGGTAATACATGACACCAACCAGCTATCCATTCAGGGTGTTTTCCATGTACAGTTATATGAGATGATTTATATGTATAGAAATACAGTATGTTATACCATGTTATAATAAAATATTTTTTTCCTGGATATGTTACAGATAGTTTTATCAAATATAATTTATGTATTGTTATATGAATAACACGAAAATACTCATGTTGCTACACATTGATATTAGTTTATTTCCCTTACTGAGAGGTGTCTCACCCCAACTATATAAATATTTCAGGAGCCCTAGATAAAAGAGTGGAAAGAGTTCTGCAGCGTTAGAGTTTAGTTGTTCTACCCTGTCTAAAGGGTAAGTTATTTTACTAGGGTCTGACAGATTTTTGGGTGGTGACCCTAGGCCATTTTTGGATATTTTGGGATGCGTATATGTATATGACAATTGTAGTAAACTTTAGTATTGTGTTGATTGGTAGTTTGATATGTATATGATTTTATGTTTCCTGCTGCATAGGTGTCATGCCCCGAACCCAGTAATGGGACCCAATAGTGAATAAATAATCTAACTTGTCCTCGTATCATACAAATCATCAATGACACAACACAATGAATAAGGGTCCAACCCTGTGGGGTTTCGTACACCCTATACACATTCATATACATTACAGATACACAACAGAAAAAATGACTTTCTATACATATTATGTACCATACCAGAGTCTATACCAAAGGAATCCAGGTTCCATAATACAAAACATAAACCCAGGTGTCAACCAAAACCACCAAAAGAAAACTCGATACAATCCTAGTACTTACTCAAGTACTTCCTACGGTACACCGACCACTACGCTTCCAACATAAGGGTGCTAGTTTCGGTTACTCGAAGGACCTGAAAAATATGTACGTACGATAGGGGTGAGACACTTCTTAGTAAGGCATATCTAGGTTATATCGGTGTGTGGCATATGAGCATTATCATGACATAAAAAATACACAGTTCAATGCAATTCTAGTATTCTCACAAAATAGTTTCAGTATAGTGCATTACACGCACATACACATGATCAAATAACCCGGTGTTGTCACACCCTTTGGTCGCGAAGCCTACCCACATTACACGGCGTCCCCGGCACATGGCATAGCCCCAAGCTCATATGACATCGTATTGGTACAATTGGTGGATCCACACCCTTTGGTGATCAGCCGATAAGGCTCACACCCTTGGATATAGAGCTAAACACTTTTGCCAAACATGGCAAGTGATATTTCATACCCTTGGATATAGAGTTGGACACTCTTTCACAACCTGGAACAATTCGGAACCCAGTTTTTTATTTCATTGCAGTAAAACACAACCATGCGTGTTCATATAACCAAACAATCCACACCTATATGGAAATCTAAAATCATGATTTTCCAAAAATATACAGTTTAAACAAGTCAAGGCACGACCATCCTCATAACATAATATATATCACAATATATTCACAGTAACAAAACCAGAGATGCAACCCAATGCCCCCTTTTTCCCAAAACTGTAACATAAAAAACCCATAGTTTTACTCGTTAGATTTTCCCAAATGAGTAACCAAAATACAGACAAGACCGTGAACCACAGTTCTACCGAGTCTGATTTCAAAAATAACCGACATAAACAGAATCCCCTTACCTTTCCCCAAAAACCAAATCCCGAACTCTAAGTGTAATGACCCGAAGAATAATAGTATTTAAATAATAAAGAAAAGGGTTAAATAGGAAACATAACAGAAGGAGGCAGCAGACTTCGTTGACGAACGCGACGTTGCACTTTGGGCTCATCGACGAGGGTATGCTTCGTTGACGAGTAGATACCGAGAGGATACTTGGGTGACTCTGAATTTTGTCGACAAAGGGGGAAGTTCATCGATGAGTTGCCTTCTTGACCTGGCCGACGAGGTAACGTGGCTCATCGACAAAGGCCAATGTATAAATAGTGTTAAACTCATATTTTTCGCATAAATTTTTAGCCGAAAAACCCTTTCTCTCTCCTCTAGGGTTCCTCCCTCTTCTCTCTTCGATTTCGGCCCCATTAGTCACCATATCAATGATCAAAGGCCACCACGATGCTCCTGGGGAAGTTTTCTCCAAGTCTGCTGGAGCGGATCGTTGGTGGGACGAAGTTAAATTTCATCCCAGATTTAGGGTAAGGTCTTTTATCCAATATTTGGTTTCACAGCAATTGTAGGAAATGTAGTAGATGTTGAAATAATGATATTTTGTTCTGGTAACTGTTATTTTTAGGGTGTTAAGTGGGGAACCCTGTGGGTGTAGGACCTGTCACAGTAAGGGATTTTAGCTAGAATCAAGTAAAGGAAATATGCTATGCTAGGCAACCTTAGTATGATTTCCGTACAAATTATATGTTTTTATCAGTTGATTATTCAGGGCATGAATTTATATAGATTATAAATTATGTTTAAGATGTTTAAAACTACTGTGTGGTATAAGAATATGAATATAGTACAGAAACATGTTTTACAATATTTTCAAGAACATACTTTCAGAATATACAGACAGGGAAATGTAATTTTAGTTTACATGATACCATAATTTGTAATGACTCGGTCCTTCATACGGACCCACGTGTCACTCATTCATACATAATACCTGTACCGTTCAAGATACGTAAACAACCCCGTCCTAAGCAAAGACATGCAGGTATAAATTATACATAATTTCGATATAAATGTCGCAGAAAAACATAAACATCCATTGGGACTTTTATTAGTCTTATACCAGAGTTGAATAATACATCCACAATTACATAAAACTAGACATAGAATAAATCTTGTTATTACAACCCTCCAAAAAAGGCTTTCATCTAGGTTTAATACAAGATTCGAAAGCTTATGTAAGCTAACGAAAAAAAAAATAATCTCTCCAGTCCCTTTAGCTACTAGGACTGACGTACTAATGGACATAAAAACAAAGGTTGTATGATAGGGTGAGACACCTCTCAGTAAGGAAGAAAGTGTTACAACAGTGTGTGACTACATATATGCACATTTTCATACAAACTCATACGTTTGAAACATTTGTTTATAATACTGTATCGTATAACATTTATCTGCGCATCAAGTATTTAAATCATGCATATGAAGATTAGAACAACTACCAGCTTGTCATGCATGTTTTGCCTATCTACCCCGTGGCACGGGTTGTACACTGATATCTCCAACAATGCCCTATTCGTGCAGGCATATGTCAAGTACCTATATATAGTTCGACTGCCTCCATCTGGTTTATTATTTTATCAGTGGTTTCATTACACCTGCTAGCCGACTATCTATGTACCCAAGCTAATTTTAAACATGAATGGTTGCACTGTACCCTTCCAGCTGAGGAATATTCCCTGCCATTTGGAGTATCTTTCAACCCCTATTATTGAAGCTTTTTCAACTTCTTACATTTGAGTATCTTTCAACCCCTATTACTGGAGTATCTGTCAACTCCTTTAGTAGCAAGTTGTGGTTCCATTTATCATATATACAATTTATAACAAAATATAGTAACCTGTGCAATTCTAGTATTTTCACAAATTCAAATGATCACATCGAGTTCAAACTGCCACAAATCCACTCGGTTTACCCATTTTCACAAATACAGCTCAGTGGATCACCGACCTCTGTTTTCCATATACTCAGTATAACAAATTGGAACTCCGTTCCTATAATATATATCAATAGTATAGAAAATTCATACATTTCCATTTCAACATATATCACATGAGTTTAGTCCAAAAATCCACTATTCGAGCTCAATTACCACTGATTGTTTGAAGATTACAAAAGAAGTGTTAAGATTGTCCTAATTGATCAAGAAAAGACAGAAAATGAAGAATGAGTAGAAGAAAGAACAAGAAATACACATGCGCATTAAATGAAATGTCAATGCCGACCCAAATACATATCACAAGGACATTACACATATTTTCCACGTATAAAGATTCTTCAACCGGTTAATGTCTCAGATGTATTCACGACAAGTTTGTGAATAAGTTGATCTAGGGTGGTCTCAGTTGGATATGGTGAGTAGGTGATAAGATGCTAGGATGAAGGACTCGACACCTCATAGATAGGCTAGATCCTTTCCAGACTAGTCCACTCCGTACATTTACCGTTGTTCCTTTCAATATGTGGGATGTTTGATCGCGACACTCTTCCTCACATATCACAAGCGAACCCATTTTCTTTGAGTTTTTTTTAGGGTATTCCAGTTAGGCTGAGTCAAAGCGACCGTTCTATAGGTGTCCACTGGTACCCTAGGTGTACTGAGTCACACACATCACACACACCTCGAGAGTTTACCTGTTTATACCCAAACTTATATTACTGCATTAACTCCGATTGTGCCACTGATTAAGTTCATGTGAGTATATTGCTCTTAAATGACTTATAAACGATGAAACTTGCATGAGTGACGTGCTTTGGAGTTGTGTATATTGAATATGAACAAGTCTGTGTGACATTCAGTTATATTCTTGTATGTGAAACGGTATGGTTATGTCGCATGTGCATCGATTTCATGATCACTGGAGTTTGTAGTTGTAAACACTGCCCTGAAATTCATTCGCGTCATTTGCTAGAGATTAGCAAAACGTTAGTTGGGGGGGTGTGATTAAGCGCCAAAACTGCGTAATTGGGCACTTTAACCCGGTCTTTACGGGGTATATTTTTAATTAAATGTCCAAATTTGTCTAATATTTTAATAAAGTGTCACATTTATCATTCTTGAACTTTAGTGCACCATTTATAAATTTTTGGTAATTTTTTGTCGCAGGAAAAGTTCTGGGAATCAAAATCGACATCTATTCGTATTTCGTGCATAACTTTTCCGTCCAAACTCCAATCGAGACAATTCAAATTTCTAGAGAAAGAGGAAAGGATTATCTACAACTTTAGTGTTTCAAGTTTTGCAAGAAACGGGTTCTAGGAGGGTCAAATTTTGCGATGAACAAAGAATAAAAAAAATAATATATATATATATAAGGACATGTGATGTGACCCGACCATGCAAGCCGGGTCAAATCCAATTATGGTTGGGTTGGCAACACGGGTCCTAAGGTAGCATTCCCTTTCCCTTTTAAAGCCTTTTTTCCTCCTTCTTTTCTCTTGTGTTGCGCACCAGCCCATGCCTTCTCTTTCCCTTAGCTTTTCTCCTTTCTCACTCTCTCCTTCTCTCTATTTTTGTTATCACTCTCTCTTCCTCTCTGTTTCCCTTTCCCTTATTCTCTGCCTTCTTTTTCTCAGCATCTTTTCCCCTCCCTTTCCTACTCTCCTCTTTCCTTCAGCTTCTCAGATCTCTCCCAAATACCCTGCACTTCTCCTTGTTGCCTACGATCCGTGCACACAGCTGCTCCAGTGAGGTCCACCATAGCACTGAGCACCACCATCTTCTCCTTCTCATTCTCCCCAGCAGCAGTGCTGCCAGCTGCTCCGGCCAGCCATGCCAACACCAACCCGAGCACAGCAACTCCTCCGCACCAGTGCTGCACAGCTCCAACACAGCCTCCCTCGGGTTCCTCTGCTGCAACCCCCTCGGCCACTCTAGCAACAGCAGCACAAATTCGGGAGCTCTCTTCTCTCACTCTCTCTTTTCTTATTTCTTTCTTCTGTTTTTACATTAGTTACATGTTAATGTTTTATATATATATATTATGTTTTATGGAAGAACTTGAGGCTTATTTAATGATGGACTTAGTATTTAGTTTTTAGTATTCAGTTGCATGTTATTTCGTTTTGTTACATGTTATTTAGTTTTTACTTAGTTGTTATTGAAATTATTTGTTTAATCAAATTAGGTCCGAGTTAGTTCTAAAATAAAAATGAAAAAAAAATAAAATAAAAAAAGAAAAAGAAAGTGTTTTGTTTGAAGTTTTTCCCAAGATTTAATTTTTTTTTTTTTTTTATCAAAGGTCGGTTTAGTTAGTGTCGGTTTTATCAAAGCTCGTATTTTTACTGTGTTCCGTACTCGTTCAAGCGTTAGAGTTTTAATGTGTTTGCATTTTGGTTCAAGATCTTATTTTGGTTAAAGGTCCGATTTTTATTGCGTGCATGTGCGTTTGGTTGAGTTTCCATTACATATTTTTAATTCCGGGTTCAAAGTTGTCATTTTTAATTAGTGCGTGTTTGATGTTCCTTAGGTAGATTAGAGTTTCTATCTTTATTATTTACTTTAATGCATGCTAGGTCTAGGGTTTTAATTCGTGTGTTTGTCTAATTTATCGAAAGGAATCTCAACAATCTTGAAAAACCTTGAATTTGAACCAAGTTCGGTGCATTTTTGTTTTCGATTGAACAAACATGAAATTTGAGATTAAAACGCATTCCCTAAGGAGACGATCTAGCCCTTGGGCTGAATATTACACAACGTAACTCTTATACTTGGGATAACTTCCGAGCTACTCATTTTTCGAGTGAGTCACATAAGTTATTACCTTACCCTGTTGCATAAGCACTCATCCCAAACCCTTTAGAGACACGTCGCTATAGATCACAAAACCACCATCCCCAGAAGGAATGGTCAAAACCAGAGCAGTAACCAGTCAGTGCTTCAACTCTTAAAAGCATGAGCAATCCAATGTTCTCTACTCGGCCTGCTTGAAAATCTACTAAGTATTCTTACTGCGTATGCAATGTCAGGTCTAGTTAAATCAGTTGCATATCTCAGGCTACCAACAATGCTATTATATTTCTCTTGATTAACCACTTCATTTTCATTCTTAACATGAAATAAGTGATTATGTTAATCAAAAGGAGTAGTAACATGCTTGCAATTATTATAGTCATATTTATTCAAAAATATTTCAATGTAATGTGACTGATCATGTGACAACCCGAATAAAAATGGAATTTAAATAATAAAGAGGAATGGAAATGGGAAACAGTAGCAAAAGGAGGAAGTTGACTTCGCGTTCGTCGATGACATTGCACTTTGGAAGGAATAATAGAAGAAAATTACCAGGGCTTCGTCGATGAATACAGGGGATTCATTAACAAAGGTATAAGAGAATTCGTAGACCAAGGTATTAGAGAATTCGTCGACGAAGACAGGATTCGTCGATGAAGAAATACCAAGAGAGGTTTGAGCCGACTGAATTTCGTCGATGAGGACTGAATTTCGTCGACGAAATTAATGAAGGATTCGTTTACGAATTCCCTACTCTATAAGTATCAAAATCCGAAATTTTATCTTCTTCATTAAGCTACTCTCTCCCTCTCTCTCCTCTCTTCGGTTTTCTCTCTCTCTCCTCAATTTTGGGCCAGTTTTACGCCGGATCGATAATCCGAAGTCACCACGACGCTCCTGGGGAAGTTCTCTCCAAATCTGCCGGAGCGGATCGTTGGTGAAAGCAAGTTGGAAATCATCCTTGAGTTGAGATAAGACTTTTAAAGCCGAATTTGGTCTTGCAATAGTTATAGAAAATGATGTATGCATGAAAATACTGAGGTTTAATACTGGAAATTTTCAGTTTCAGGGTATTGATTAGGAAATCTTACGGGGGTCAGGCTAGGATATTTTAGGGGCTTTCTTAATAACCAGGTAAGGGAATAAACTAAAACAGTTATTTTTCATGCAAATTATTATTAATTATGAGTAAATTTATTTTCAGAAAAGCATATGTTATATTTGTATATTACGGATGAAATGTATGTTTGGGAAATACTGCTATCATGTTGAAATGTATATATATGTATGAGATGCCATAAAATTATGATTTTAGAATAAGAAGTATGACTTTATATAGCGTATGTGTGGCTTGAATATTGTTTTACGAGAAGTATATTATGATATGAAAGATTTTATGAGCAAAGTATGTTTTCAGGTATTATGAAAAGATATGTTATGTTATGATGATTTGACGAATACGTGATGATTAATTTATTTTCAGAATGTATATATATACCTGAAATGATTCCGGCGCGAGGCTGTGTAAATATGAAATGATGTCGGCACGAGGCCGTAATTATGTTATGTTCGGCACGAAGCCGTAATTATGTTATGTTCGACACGAGGCCGTAATTATATTATGTTCGGCACGAGGCCATAATTACGATATTTTCGGCACGAGGCCGTAATGATGTTATATATGATCATGTATTATATGTTATCAGAACCCAGATGTTAGTTTAGTTCAGTTCAGGGGCTTAGTACCGTAGCTTATAGATAAGATGTTTATGATTAGATTAGTGCTAACCACCCCACGGGGGGGTGGGAGATGGATAGTTGATGTGGCTTTTAGTAGAGTGTAGACGTCCACTTGGCAGTCTGGATCAAGGTGTGGCGGGCCCATCGTACTTACAGACATTTTTTACTCTGCAGTGGTCGACCAGCCATTGTTGGGTCCCGCCTTCAAACTGCACAACTCGTCATGAGGGATAATACATGACACCAGCTAACTATTCATCCTGGGTATATTTTTAGTATTGCAGTTATAACAAATGTTTTATGTATGTTATGATTTATTAATGTAATAACCCAAAAAAAAAAAAGAATTTAAAAAATTAATTAATTAAAATTAATAATCAATTAATTAGTTAAATATTATTAAATTGATGTATTAAATAAACAAATAAAAAGAAATAGTATGAAAAAAAAGAGTAATTATTAAATAATTAATGAATTAATTAAATATTATTAAATTAATTAAATAAATAAAAGAATAGTTAAAAAAAAAATTGGAATAAAGATATATATATAAAATATGTTAGTTTAATGTACATATAATAGTATTACGTTAATGTAAGTAAAAAAAAAGATAAAGAAAGTTAAAAAGTTACCTGAAGCATTACCTTCTTCTTCAGCCTCTCTGCGTCTCTGTTTCCTACGCCATCCACTCCTCCGTCTCCACCTCTCTCTCTCCCTTCATTTCTCGATGAATACTCAACCGATTGAGAAACAAAAGGTGTCATTGGGTTCCTAACTCCACCACCGACATTTCTATTGGAGCGAATTTGTCGTGGGAACGGCTTAGGCATTGCTCCTGGGGAAAGGTAATTTTTCCCCAATTTCTCAATTTTTGGTTAAATCTACTATTAAATCGACAATCAGGCACAACCATCGGGTCCTAATCGTCGTTGTCGTCATTTTGGTATAGGTAATTTTTTAATTGAGGTTTTTTAGGCCCTACTCCAAAGCGAGAGTGGGATTTGGGAAATTTGGCAATTTGGCTAAATTTAAGGGTATATTTATTTATTTAGGAATTATGACCCTAGGATATATTTAAATAATATTTTATTCAAGAATAATTTATTGGAATTATGAATTTAATTTCAGGGTTCGGATGAGCGCCGCAGGTATTTTTTGGAGTTCCTATTGGCGTAATTAAAGAAACTAGGTAAGGGGAAAAATATATATTAAATCAGAATTTTATAAATTTAATAGAAAAATAAATTATGTTATATGTACGTGTATATGTTTCGGTATGGGTAAAATGTCAACTGTTTAAATTATATTTCCTTCGAATTTAGGGTTGTTTATTAGATATGTATATACGAAAATGAACTTATGAAAGTGGGAAATATTTTCAAGATAATTAAGTAAGAAATGAAAGGTATTTTCAGTATATAAACATTAAATGTTGGTTGGCTTATTTTACAGGTAGTGTACGAATTTTATTGCTAAATTATGTGGCATGAGAATCTGTGCAAATATATGTTAAATGTATGAGATGCAGGCTAAGTAAGTAAAGCAATGAAAATAAAATATGATATGGACAATGTTGCCTGTGTACGTTAAATGCAACCATGTAAATGTAAGACAACTGAAAGACAGTCATGTTAGCAGATCTAGCATACTTCTGTGTAGACTAACTGATGATAGTTAAAAGGAACTGTGTTAGCAAATCTAGTACGTTTCTATGTAGACTAACTGATGATGGCTAAAGACCAACTGTAGTACGAAGTAATGAAATCAAATGTTATGCAATGAAATGACGATGAAATGGTAATGAAATGAAATGACAAAGGTAAATGATGTAAATGGGAAAGAGCCACTTAAAGTGAAACAAAATGCAAAGTTAAGTTATGAACATGAATGAATGTGTATGAATGTATAATGACAGAAAGAATGATGTATTATGATATTAAAAGTATGTATGTACGTAGAACATATTACGATTGGGCGAGGCATATCTTTCGCCTGAGGGCTTGCTGAATAAGACGAGTGCACTAGTAACTACAGATGTGGCAGTAGCCGCATAATGTACTAGGGCAGAGGGAACCTACTTGTATGGGCGGGTTGATTTCCCTATCCTTAGGGCCTTTGCCATTAAACTATTGTTGAATGCGTGAGTACGAGATCAATTTAACACTTGAGGGCTTACTGAGTAAGATGAGTGCTCTGATATGTTTTAATTGTGACCTAAGTATCAGAGCAGAGGGGTGCTCCTTGTATGGGCGGGTAATCACCCCTATCCTTGGGTAATCTCATGGGTTAAACATTTGTATGCATTTGATTAGGATCAGAAAATGGTTTCAGGAAATTATGTTAATGATTTGCAAATATTATAAAATGATATGTATAATCTCATGATGGCCACACGCTGAGTTTAATATATTGTTTCTTCCCTTACTGAAATGTGTCTCACCCGAATATGAATTTATTTATTTTTTCAGGATTTCCCAGGATCGAGCTTTGAGAGCTCGAGATTTTATAACATTTTTGGAAGATATAAAAAAAAGGTATATTTTTATGTTAATTTTGATATGTATATTTTATATTTTATGTCTTTATGTTTTAAGTCAGTTATGAAAGGATAGTTGTGAAACATACTAGTATTAGTGGATAATGTTTTGGAGACATGTATATATTTGAATACTAGTGGATGATTAATTTATTATGGATTATGAATTATCAGGGATTTTATTAGGTATAACGCACCGGACCCGAGTTTAAGGGTTCGGGGCGTTACAATTAACAAATATGAAAGTATATGTTTATCCAGTATGATATGATGAATGTTTACAGAGTTTGAAATGTACTGTATATGTATAAGTGCCTTAAATATTCATATTGCCACACAGCTGTATTTAGTTTATTTCCCCTTACCGAGAAGTGTCTCACCCCCTAACATTAAATGATTTTCAGGAAACTTAGAGAGACCAGCGGGTCAGAGCCGCCGTTAAGTGATTGGAGTTTCCTTACTAGAAGGGTAAGCGTTGAACTAGGATCGAGAGTTTTTGTTATATGATCCTAGAGTTATTTTGAATTTTTGGAGGTTGTATATAGTAACAGTATTTTTATGATACAATAAACTCTGGTATTATGTTTTATGGTTAGATTTTTGAGATTTTATGTTTACTGCTGCTTAGGTTTCTGCTGTGATTGACAAGTGTCCCCATTACCGACGGGTTTGGGTCGACTTTTCCATTTGTTATGTTACATTTCATATTAAGAAATTGAGGTCGTTACAGATCAAGAAATATACCATCCCACAATCTTGTAATTTTCATGCCTAAAATAATATTAGTCTCATTTAAATCTTTCATCTTAAAATGTTTTTTGAGAATTGTTTTTGTTTTATTTATGACATGCAAATTTGAACAAAAAATGAGCAAGTCATTCACATAGAGACTAATAATAACATGTGAATCTTACCAAGATTTATAGTACATACACTTGTCAGTGTCATTTGATTTATATCCATTATCGATCATGCAAAAATCAAACTTGTCGACATATTTAAATATTTTAAATATTAGTCCCCGCCTCTTACACCAAAAAGCCCTGCTCCATCGTCGCCACTATCATGAGCATTACTACCTCCGGGATCCATCCTATAATAACATCAAATTATCCTGAGAATTCAAACCTTATAATATTGTTCTATCTAAAATACCCCACACTTCCTATCACTAATTTAAGGTCTAGTCCTACCATATAAAAATAGAAATCGATGATAGTTTACTATGGTTTTCCTAAAATCGTCACCCCAGGAAAATCATAGAAACCACCCTGAAATTCTACCTCCATACCACATAACAGAACCCTAAATTCTCATCCTAATTCCCCAACATCAACTCACTAATATCCTGTTCCATTCCTCTTAAAATTTCATTCCTATATTCTGGTATTATTTTCAGCTATACTCTAGAGTCTGCAGAACCTAACAACCTAGGCTCTGATACCAAACTATATTGACCTGAAATTTCATACCATTTTTTTTATAAAATAAAATACAAAATCATATACTCTAATAATATCTGCTATAACATCTTAGGCCCCAAGTGAGCACTGAGGAAACCTAATTATATTATATACCTATGCAGCGGAAAAACATAAAATTGTCCATCCATATAAACAATACCAAAATTCTAGTAACTCATCCCAACCTTACATGCATATATACGCATTCCCCAGTATCATTTTCTCAAAAATACTGTCTCCTATATACACTTACCCAGAAAAAGGGTAGTGTACTCGCCTTCTCTATCTACGCGCCTGATCCGCTCGCCAAACTGGATCACCTAAAAAATATTAAATCACTGGGATGAGACAACGCTTAGTAAGAGGAAATATGCTATTACTAGTGTGTGGCAATTAAATTTTATAAATTCTATACTGACAATATCTAAAACTGTAAAAGCTGGTAAAAGAATATACAATATAACTTGCATCTATCGTAATTTAAGGTATAACTGTATTATCTGAGTTTTCTACTTTTTCATACTTCTAGTATCATACTATATCTGTTGATATTTCGTAAATCTGTATACATATACATAACTGAGATGTTTACCCTAGAAAATTATACGTCATGATTTAACCCCTCATGACAAGATTGTGCGGCCCGTAGGCGGGACTTAATCCAGGTTGGCCTACCAAGTAAGTCAACTGTAACTCTACCAACCCTTAGTTCAGCCAAACTACAACCTCTCCTATGCACGAAACTGGTAACTACCTCGTCAAACCGGCCACCTCAACCCAGTCTTTTGGGGATTCTACAATCCCTCCAGGCACGGTTGCAGAAACCTTCCACACACTATCTAAGATGTGTGGTTGCACTTTGATCCTGTAATAGCAATGGTACCGTGCTCTGATAACTGAATATTTACTGAACTGATTCATCAGGGTCTGATACTATATAGTACTGAAATACATAATTATCTTACTATTTCATCATGATTCCAAAATAACCATAACATTGAAGGCTAATCCTAAATATACTATACTATCTGTACTGTAACAACCTGCTTAATTTTTACATTTTTTCCTTTCCCTTAAAAATAATACAAAATATGTATAATAAATCCAGCATATCATAATCAACCTGAATCCGTGGGTACCAGGGATATAACAGAAACATAAACGGAAGCCTAAGCAGTAGGAAACATAAAATCATAATATCATATACACAAAACCATCTATCTCAATACCAGAGTTACTACATTCATTGTATTTAGGTATATACATCCCAAAAAGAAAGTCCTAGGGACATTTCCCACAAAATTCATCTATCTCTACCAAAACTTACCCTTCAGAGAGCGCAGATCAACAGTACTAAATCAACGGAGCTTTACCCGCTTTCCTATCAGGGGTTCCTGAAATGTTTATAAAATTTTGGGGTGAGACACATCTCAGTAAGGAAAATAAACTAATACTAGTATATGGCAACACAAGTATTTTCGTGTTCTATATATAATTATACATAAACATATCAGTATAATTGTCTGTATCATAACTGGGAAACATATATTCTCATATCATGACAGAACATACATGATTTTCATTAACATAATTCATCTCATATAATATAATACCAAAAACAACCCTGGTAGGTTAGCTGGTTGTTGTCATGTATTACCCCCACATGGCTGGGTTGTGTGGCTCGAAAGCGGGACCTGACAATGGTTGGCCAACCACTGCCAAGTCAAAAGTATAGTCTGTAAGTCTAATGGGTCTGTCAGACTTGGTCTGTACACCATGGGCCCTCACACTTCTTAATACCACATCGACCATCAAACCTCACGCCACTCCATACAGCAGTGTTAACACAAATATCATGATGAATCATGAACATATATGTAGAGACCCAAATTTGTATAAGCTGGATTCATCAACGAAGGGTCACGTTTGTCGACAAAGACCTTCAGAGCATCGTCGACGAAATTGAAAGCCTCATTGACGAGCAAATACTGAGCGGATCAGAGAATATCTAGAACTTGGACTTGGCGACGAAGGGATGGCCTCGTCGATGAGCTGTGTGGTGGATTCGTCGACGAAGATGCCGCCTCGTCGACGAGTTGGACTTGGTCAAAGACCCTATAAATATCCATTTTAGTTGCTTAGAAGCTAAGTTTGCTTCCAAACTCTCTCTCTCTCTCTCTCTCTCTCTCTCTCTCTACCAACGAAATATCTCTCTCTCTAAGATTCTTCGTCGTTAGTCATCGATTTCCAAAAACGGACGGTAGTGCGTGGATCAGAAGAGGAAACTCTACAATTTTAGTGAATCGAATCGTCGTTTCAGATATTTTTGGGTTTTTCCCAAAAATCGAGGTAAGGATCAGATTTCAATTTTGATTGGATATTTGGATAGTAGTCGAAAATATAGTAAGGTTATGTTCTGTGGTTTTAGGTTTCCAGGATCTCGGGTTATCGGTTTGGATCATTTTCATACGAAGTTTCGTTTCGAGTTTAGGTAAAGGGAAATTGATTACAACTGCAGTTTTGGAAAATTAAACTTCTAAAAAACTAGTTTATATTTATATGTATGATTTAACTGCTTATTTGCTAAATTCTACCGAGTAAAAATGTCGATTTTACGATTTTTGGTAAAAACTAAGATTTTGGCATATGATCTCCAAACCTTATGAAAACTACTTTTTTACATTTATATTTACTTTTTCATTTAAATGATGTTTACTGGATTTTTGTCATTTAGCGAATTTTAGGACTAAACTCATGTGATATATGTTGAAATGGAAATGTATGAATTTTCTATACTATTGATAAAGATTATGGGAACGGAGTTCTAATTTGTTATACTGGAAATGTGGAAAACAGAGGTCGGTTATACATCGAGCTGTATATATGTAAAAAGGATAAATCGGGTGGATAGAGGCCGGTTTGAACCCGATGTGATTATCTGAATTTGTGAAAATACTCTAAAATTGCACAAGTTATTATATTTTGTTATAAATTGAATATATGATAAATGAAACCACAGCTTACTACTATATGGAGTTGAAAGATACTCCAGTAATAGGGGTTGAAAGATACTCCAATGTAAGAAGTTGAAAAAGCTACATTAATGGAGTTGAAAGTGTAAAGACCCGAAAAATTAAAATAAAAAATATATATAAAATAGATAAAATAACAAAAAAAAAAAAAAAGGAATGACGTGGGAAAAAGAAAAAAAATTAAAAATTAAAAAAACTAAATTAAATTAAGATAAATTAAATAATTAAATAACTAGTTGTTAAATTAAATATTATTGCATTGGATTTTAAAAAAAAACTAATTAAAATAATATATATATAATATATATATATATATATATATATATATATATAAGGTAAACTTCCTGAAGCAAAAGCTTCAGGAAGAAGATTTGCAGAAGAGACTCACGCACCCTTCCCCCCTGAGATTTCTTCTATGCGCCACAACCGTCTCTATCTCCGTCTCTCTCTACCTCTCAATTTCATGGCGGATCGGAAAATGGAAGGTATCGTTAGATTCCTAACTCCGCCACCGACATTTCTACTGGAGTAAATTTGTCATGAGAACGGCTTAGGCACTGCTCTTGGGAAAGGTAATTTTTCCTCATTTTTTCAATTTCTCTTTAAATTTGTTGTTAAATCGACGATCGGGTACTACCATGTGGTCCTAGTTGCGATTGTCGTCATTTTAACGTAGGTAAACTTCCAATTGGGGTTTTCTAGACCCCACTCCAAAGCGAGAGTGAAATTTTGGAAAATTAGCAAATTGATTATATTTGCAGGTATAACTGTTAATTTGAAAATTATGACCCCAAAAAATATTTAAATAGTATTTTATTTAGGGTTAATTTAATGGAATTATGAATTAAATTTCAAGGTCCAGGTGAGCGCCGCAGGCATCTTTTTGGGGTCCCTGTTGGCGTAGTGCAAGAAATCAGATAAGGGAATCAAATTTTTTATAAATTTAATGAAAAATAAATTGTGTTATAAGTACGTGTATATGTTTCGGTATGGGTTTAAAATGCCAACTGTTTAAATTATGTTTTTTTAAGTTTAAGGTTGTTTATTAGATACGTATATGTGAAAATGAACCGATGAAAGTGAAAAAATATTTTCAAGATAATTATGTAAAAAATGAAAGGTATATTTTCATAATATAAATGTTAAATGTAGGTTAACTTATTTTATAAGAAATATATGTGTATGAATTTTACTGCTAAATTGTGTGGCATAAGTAAAATAGAATTTTGTGTGAAATTATGTTATATATACGAGATGCAAGATATGCAGAAAATGAAATGAGTATGAAAATGATATATGAAATATGCTACATGTGAGTGTTAATACAATCATGGAAACAACCATGGCTGAAAAGATGCCGACCACGGCTGAAAGGATGTCGAAGCTAACCAATCATGATTGAAAAGATACCGACCACGGCTGAAAGGATACCGACCACGGCTGAAAGAATGTCGAAGCTAACTAACCACGGCTGAAAGGATGCCGACCACGGCTGAAAGAATGCCGAAACTAACCAAACATGGCTGAAAAGATGTCGACCACGACTAAAAGGATGCCGAAGCTAACCAACCATGGCTGAAATGATGACGAGTATTTATGAATTAAAATAAAAATGAGTATGAAATGAAAATGAAATGGAAAATGAATGAAATGGAAATGAAATGTGAAATGTGAATAATGTAAAATGGGAAAGAGTCACGTAAAGTGAAATGAAATGAAAAGTAAAAGATGAGAACATGAATAGTTGAGAGATGCGGAATAATGGCAAACAAAATAATGTATTATGGTATTAACAGTATTTATGCTAGTAGAACATGTTACATTTGGGCGAGGCCAACTCTTTGCCCGAGGGCTTGCTGAGAAAGGCGAGTGCACTGGTTGTATCAGGTGTAGCAATAGGCTGCATAACATGTTAGGGCAAAAGGAAACTACTTGTATGGGCGGGTAGATTTCCCTATTCTTGGGAGCCTTCGCCGGTAAACTTTTGTATGAACTATGTGAGTACAAAATCAATTTATCACTTGAGAGCTTACTGAGTAAGGTGGGTGCCCTGGTATGCTTTCGCTGTGACCTTTGGGTTTCCAAATGTATCAGAGCAGAGGGGTACTACTTGTATGGGCGGGTAATCACCCCTATTCTTGGGTAATCTCGTGAGTTAAATCTCTGCATGTGTTTGAATATGATCAGAAAATGATTTTAGAAATTATGTTAAAGATTTGCAAATGTTAAATATTATGTTGATTATAAACTCATGTTAGCCACACACTATTTTAATATATTGTTTCTTCCCTTACTGAGATGTGTCTCACCCGAATATGAACTAATCTTTTTCACGACCTCCACGAGATCGAGCTTAGAGAGCTCGAGCTGTTATAGCACCTTTGAGGAAAAGGGTATAATTTTGATGTTTTTGGGAATGTAAATATTTTATGTATTATGTTTAAGTCTTCTTAGTGATAGATGTTTGTGAAACATACTGAAATTTGGGGATTATGTTTTGGAGATATGTATTTATGTGAATACAGGTGGATGTATGATGTATGTTAGAACATAGATGGATGTAGAAAACTCTGGTGTTGTATTTGTTAAAAGATTTTAGTTATGTTTTCCGCTACATAAATGATATTAGAATGTGTATTATTAGGTAAATGAATTGATTAGTAGCACTCCGGGCCCACTTAGGGGGTCGGGGCATTATAGATGGTATCAGAGCAATGTTCAGCCGCAAATGTGATTAATTTCACATCGCTTGGATATGGAAATGTTAGAGTATTAGGTTAGAGATGATTTATACCAGAGTATAGGAAAAGTTAGGATAAGGATGCTAGATGGATAGGTCAGGTTAGGTGTTGAGGAGTAGGTTTAGTGTAGGGAAGTATAGGATTTTTTCTTATACCTCGGAGGTGGAAATCCCTTGGCGGACTTCTATGATTTTCTAGTTCAGTCGACGATCTCAGAAAACCACGGTAAATCCATCGATGGTGATGTTTCTTAACCGTGGGAATGGTCCTTATATGGAGAACTTGGATGTGTATTGGATTTAAAGTATATAATTGTGGTTGAGATTATGATGTGAGATATGATAAATCGTAAAATTATGGAAATGAAAGATCGGGTAACAAATTTCGGGACGAAATTTCTTAAGGAGGGGAGAATGTAAATACCTGAAAAATTAAAACGATTGAAACAAAAAATATAAAATAGATAAAATAACAAATAAATAAATAAAGGAATGACGTGGGAAAATTTTTAAAAAAAATTAAAATTTAAAAAAATTAAAAATTAAAAAAATTAAATTAAATTAAATTAAATTAAATAATTAAATAACTAATTGTTAAATTAAATATTATTGCATTGGATTTAAAAAAAACTAATTAAAATAAGATATATACATATATATATATATATAAGGTAAACTTCCTGAAGCAAAAGCTTTAGGAAAAAGATTTGCAGAAAAGACTCACGCACCCCTCCCTCCTGAAATTTCTTCTGTGCGTTGCAGTCGTCTCTATCTCCATCTCTCTCTACCTCTCAATTTCTCGACGGATTGGAAAACGGAAGGTACCGTTATATTCCTAACTGTGCCTTACCAACATTTCTACTGGAGCAGATTTGTCGTGAGAACGGCTTATATCGACGATTGGGTACCACCACGTGGTCCTAGTCGTGACTGTCATCATTTTGACATAGGTAAACTTCTAATTGGGGTTTTCTAGGTCTCACTCCAAAGCGAGAGTGGGATTTGGGAAAATTAGCAAATTGATTATATTTGCGAGTATAACTGTTAATATGAAAATTATGACCCTAGAGAATATTTAAATAGTATTTTATTTAGGGTTAATTTAATGGAATTAGGAATTTAATTTCAGGATCCGGATGAGAGCCACAGGCATCTTTTCGGGGTCCCTGTTGGCGTAGTGCAAGAAATCAGGTAAGGGAAAAAATATATATTAAATCAGAATTTTTATAAATTTAATGAAAAATAAATTGTATTATAAGTACGTGTATACGTTTCGGTATGGGTTTAAAATGTCAAGTGTTTAAATTATGTTTTTTCGAGTTTAGGGCTGTTTGTTAGATACGTATATGTGAAAATGAACTGATGAAAGTGAAAAAATATTTTCAGGATAATTATGTAAGAAATGAAATATATATTTTCAGAATATAAATGTTAAATGTAGGTTGGCTTATTTTATAAGAAATATATGTGTATGAATTTTACTGCTAAATTGTGTGGCATGAGTAAAATAGAATTTTGTGTGGAATTATGTTATACATACGCGATGCGAGATATACAGGAAATGAAATGAGTATGAAAATAATATATGAAATATGCTGCATGTGAGTGTTAATACAATCATGGAAACAACCACGGCTGAAAAGATGTCGACCACGGCTGAAAGGATGCCGAAACTAACCAATCACGGCTGAAAAGATGCCGACCACGGCTGAAAGGATGCCGAAACTAACTAATCACGGCTGAAAAGATGCTGACCATGGCTGAAAGGATGTCGAAGCTAACCAATCACGGCTGAAAAGATGCTGACCATGGCTGAAAGGATGCCAAAGTTAACCAACCACGGCTGAAAAGATGCCGACCACAGATGAAAGGATGTCGAAGCTAGCCAACCACGGCTAAAAAGATGCCGAGTATTTAGCTGGTTGTTGTCATGTATTACCCCCACATAATTGGGTTGTGTGACCTGAAGGCGGGACCTGACAGTAGTTGGCCGACCACTGCCAAGTCAAAAGTACAGTCTGTAAGTTCGATCGGTCTGCCAGAGCTAGTTCGTACACTAGGGGCGCTTACACTTCTTAAACCCACATCGACCATCCAACCTCACGCCACTCCGTACAGTAGCGTTAACACAAATATCATGATGAATCATGAACACATAGCATCGATACTGTGCAAGTGCTAACATAAACCAAACCAACCAGATTCTGATAACATATAACATATATTGAAATTGTGATACATGGATATTTCATACCATTAATTACCAAATCAATATCATCATATTGTTTTGCATATTTATATACATCATGAAAATCATCGGCCCGTACGCCGGCAAATCATATCCATAGCACGACCCGTACACCAAAAAATCATATACATAGCACGACCCGTACGCCGACAAATCATATAAAATTCTCGACCTGTACACCGGTTTTCCATTATAAAAATTCATATCTTTATCATATTTTCAAAAAACAGTATTTCATTATAAATTCTACTCATGCCACACGAAATAAGTTTCATACATATTTAAACATATCATCTTTTACAGCAGTATTTCCCAAACATAAACATATATAAATATATTTATTTTACTGAAATCAAATGTTGTAATAACATACATACATTTTCATAAAATAACTAGTTTAGTTTATCCCCTTACCTTATTCCTAAAAAAAGCCCCTAAAATAAGCAGTCCCACACCCGCAGGGTTCCCCGTTCAACACCTTGAAAACGACATTTCCCAAAACTAAACTTCAGTATTTCTACGCGTACTACGCTTTCTACAAATGTCAAGAGGTAAAATATTGAGTAGAAAGTCTTATCCTAGATTTGGGATGAATTCCAAACTAGCCCCACCAACGATCCACTCCAGCAAATATGTTGAGAACTTCCCCAGGAGTGTCGTGGTGGCTTCGGATCATCGAACCGGCGAAGAACGGACCCAAAAAGCTAGAGAGAAGTGAGGGGAACCGAAGAGAGTGTGTGTGTGTAGTGAGAGAGAGAGAGAGAGAGAGAGAGAGAGAGAGAGAGAGAGAGAGAGAGAGAGAGAGAGAGAGAGAGAGATTCTGCGGCCAAATTAAGCTAAAAAATTGCGTTAATCACTATTTTATACACTGGCCTTCGTCGATGAGCCACGTCACCTCATCGACGAGTTGTCATCGACGAGGTCATGAAGACAACTCGTCGATGAACTCTCCCCTCGTTGACGAAATTTAGAATCACCCAAAACCCCTCTCGTTATTTTCTCATCGACGAAGAGTACACTCATCAACGAGCCCAATACGTCGCGTCGTCGACGAACGCTTCTGTTTACCCCCTTTTTAATTTCCTTTTCTCCCTTCCTTTTATTATCAAAATATTATAACTCCTCTGAGTCACTACATGTACTATGTAAACTGTAATACCATAGTGTTATGGAAAATAAACATAACACCGGAAACTGATTTGAAAATATTATATTATATGAGTTGTATAAACTATAGTAACATAGTGTTCTGGTTTCAGTATTTTGGAAAACCATGGTCGTAGTGATCTTAAAAAAAATAAAAAATAAAAAAATTAAATTAAATTAAATTAAATTTTAATTTTAAATTATTATTATTAATTAAATAATATAATATAATATTATAATAAAATATATATTATATATATAACCTTCTAGGAAGGAATTCCTGAGGAAGGAGAAGCAGAGGCGCAGGTCCTCCGTTCCCCTCGTCCCCTCTCTCCCACTTTCCTCAATCTCGTCTCCAATATTCGGCCAATTGGAAACCCAAAGATACCATTGGGTTCCTATCACCGCCATCGACAATCCTACTAGAGCGGATTTGTCGTAGGAACGACGTAGGCATGAATTTTCCATTCTCGCTCAGATATAGAGACGTTAATTGATTCAAGATGTTTAGTGTCCACAAAAACATTTTAAACAGAGTAATTGGCCTTAGCATCAGTTTAAATTAAGGATTTTATTTAAGAAAATAAAAACATAAACTTTTTAATTATATTTTTGTATACCAAATATTATTTTTAAAAAATATTTTTACATGATTAAAAATTATAAAAAAATCAAATGTTAATCATACTTAAAATTAAAATTTTTATTTATTTAATACATTTTTAATTTCTTCTTATTTTGCTTGACAATCTAATATATATATATATACATAAGTCAATTACCTCGTATCTTTCATTTCATTGCGTTTCTTTATATTTTCCTAGTCTCAAAGGCCCTTTCCTTCCAAAGAAACCCAATCTCCAACAAACCTAAAGGAACCCACTCTATTGTACTGGTTTGTGGGTTCGGCCTACTTGTGTTTTTATTTAATTTGTATTTAATTTTCTTTTTATTATATTTGTACTATATTCCTAACAAAGTAATTGGCCTTAGCATTAGTTTAAATTAAAGATTTTATTTAAGAAAATAAAAAAATAAAAACATAAACTTTTTAATTATATTTTTGTATACCAAATATTATTTTAAAAAAATATTTATTTTTAATTTCTTCTTATTTTGCTTGACAATCTAATATATATATACATAAGTCAATTACCTTGTATCTTTCATTTCATTGCTTTTCTTTATGTTTTCCTAGTCTCAAAGGCCCTTTCCTTCCAAAGAAACCCAATCTATTGTACTAGTTCGTGGGTTCGGCCAACTTCTAAATCGTATTTGTATTTAATTTTTTTTTTTTATTATATTTGTACTATATTCCTAACACATATTTTTTCTCTCATTCTATTTTTATTTTTATTTTTTATTGAAACCACATTCATTACATTTACCCGAAAATCCTTCATTCATTTCACTGCAATAAAAGGAGGATGACAATGTAATAAAATTATAGTCACTCCATTAACCATTATTTAGTACAGGTAAATGTATTCCATTCATCATTATTAATAATTCAAAAAAACAAAAAACAAAAATGCATATACAAGTATTGGGGTATCCTCTGGGAGCAATGGAATGTGCTACCCAATGGAAGCAGGGTTACAACATCATCAATTCCTGCAAAAGTATCTTCTCCAAGATAAAATAGAAATTTCAATGTAGTCTCGGTCACTGGTGAGCTCCACTGTACAATGAATAAACTCACTCAAGTAACCATGCAGATTCACATAGAACAAAACACAAGAAAGAGAAAGGAAAAGAAAGTATGCAAAAAAAAAAATTTGTTTTTAAAAATTTTTAAAACAAACCCCCCTTCAGTTCAGATGGCCATTTTCAGCTTGCCTTTTCACCTGACTATTTCTTGTTTACAAAGAGGACAGCAAGATATAATTCTGAGCCATTGATCCACACACTTGAGGTGAAACATATGGGAACAAGGCAGCTGCCTCACCTCTTCCTTGTCTCTATATTTGGCTAGGCAGATGCAGCATTCCTATTTAACAAAGCAGAATAGAAGAAACTCATTAGGTTCCACAAGGATCAAATTAAGAGACAAGTTTGACAACTTTCCCAGTTTAATCAGGCTAAACAACAATCTAATGGACAGTTTCCCGACTGGGTTTAGCTGCATATAGTTGTGGGTTCCAACTTTCAAGCCTGTGAAACTTACTAGACTTTCATTTGCGAGGGCCGTGTCACAATCACTGCCGTTGCTGAGCTCTAATGAGTCGATTGCTTTGTATCTCCAACTGGGTATCTTGGAGATTTGATCATCAGATGCCCCACGATCGATGGACCCCATGTTCATGTTGTATCCGAGTAGGTTGCTGACCAAAGGCACACAGCAACATAGCAACAAGAAAAGGAGGAAAGGAAAGGAGTAGCTGACAGCGTTCCAAGCAAGCAGAGAGATGCAGAGCACATGAAGCTTCGGAGCACGATGGAAAGATCCCAAGCGAGAATCGAAGACCCAAACATTACCCATCACAAACCATATTGCAAAGAAGAGCTCAATGGAGGTCCGAAACCTGTTCATTAAATGCGAGCTCCTGCGTGTATCATACATCAGTTAAAAAGCACAAAACTGCAAATATCAAGTAAACATATGTGCACTACTTTCAAAAATTGAAGAGAGAACTTTCTGTATAAGAAGCATATCGCAATCAAAGGCATGAAAAAGAAGCAAGATTAGGTGAATTGTTTATACACACCATAAGAATATTTGCCTAAACATGTCTTTAAACCATGAGGGCCAGGATCAATAATGCATAGTTTTTAATTATGTCTGCTATGATGGATTTCTTATGGTCCTCCAAATGAGTGCAGTTACACTCAAGCGCCCTTTATAAATTATCATAACTTTTTATTTCCATTGAAGAAAAAAATCTTCTGTATGCGTGGCACATATCAATCAAAAGCATGAAAAAACAAGCAAGATTTTGTGTATGGCTCCCATAAACTCGAAGAATATTTGTCTAAGCTTGCTTTTAAATCATGATGACCAGGATGCATCATTCACAGTTTTTTAAAAATGTCTGCCTTTCACCACTGATGAGATGATGGATTTCTTGAGGTTCAAAAGCATGAAAAAACAAGCAAGATTTTGTGTATGGCTCCCATAAACTCGAAGAATATTTGTCTAAGCTTGCTTTTAAACCATGATGACCAGGATGCATCATTCACAGTTTTTTTAAAATGTCTGCCTTTCACCACCGATGAGATGATGGATTTCTTGAGGGTCTCCAAATACGAGAAAAATTTCGACTCAAGTACCTTTAATAAGTCAACATAACCTTTTTGTTGTTGTGTTACTAATAATTTTGAAATTGCGAAGATAGTAGTTCATTAACTACTCTGGTGAATTTCCCAAATAATTCATAAAGTGCTTTTAAACTTATTGGTTACTTCTAAGTTCTAATATGGCATGCTGACAACGTACAGATTTTTTTTTAAAGGTACATTAGAAGTCTCAAACTGCAGACCTAAAACCTAACCACACCCCACTCTACCAGCTACCACCAGGCCAAGTTCTTGTTGGCAGATAACCCTCTTTCTATTAATAAACCTCTTTGCACAACTCAAGATTCACAGTTGAATTATTCCCCAAATATTTGTCAACATAATTATCATACTAATCCCAATTTGCACAGAAGATTTAAACACCATGAGACTAATTCACAGGAGGAGGAAAAATAAAAGAAAAGAAAAGGAGGGGCTTGAAAGTATAAAGGATACCTGAATTCTTCATCTCCCCTCTGCTGCTCTATGTCGGAGTGGCTCACACCGTCTGCTTGATTTATACACGTATGCCAATAGCGCCAATAAAGCAGTAGCAAACTGAGAAGGCAGCCAAAATCATACCCAATAATCCATAATCTCATAGGCCAGACCGGCTTCTCCGCTCTAGAAATTGCCAAAGTTAGTGATGTGATGCTTATTTGAACAGCTAAAGCTAAGAACTCCAGCACCATCCAGGTGCCAGAATTGAAAGGATTGGACCCAAGGTTTGATCTTGACCCATTCTGGTAGTGGAATACTCTTCTTAGGAAGCTGAACCACCTTGCTCTAGATATCCTCATTGCTATTCTTATCAAGAGCGAGGAGGGGGCGACGCGAGGTGACCTGTTCCGGACACCTGCAGCGATACGATCTTCTCCAGCTGGAGAAATCGACGAAAATGAAACAGGAGTAGCAGAACTACACAACGACTCAGGCGGAAAAAAGTAACGGGTATTCATGGGGAAGCAATAAATATGAGCTTATTCTAGATACAGCAGACAAAGCTCAGTTGATCATGAAGAAGCACGTATCACAGATTGAGTTGTAGAAGACTGGCGACGCGTCATTTTCAGCATTAAGCTTCGATTGAAATTGGCTTATCAGCATGAATTCTATAGAACTTGTACTCAAAAAGATAATAATAATAGAAATCACATAAGCCAAACACATATGGGTTGTAATTAAGATCCTTTTTCACTCACAATATTTCAAGAATTCTCCCCTCATGTCCCATGAAAGAACAGAGATTTTGAGAATACCAGAGCGGTCAGGCAGCAGCAGCTGATGTAAAGCTTCCAGTTCCTACACATATGATTAAGCAAGCCAGACTCTCCAATTCTGAACCAAGACCAACTTCTAGCAGACACAAATCTTCAAACACCCAGTGCTCATTTTGTCCAAATCTTAAGCTTCCAGCAAAAACCATGAGATGGGTTTGTTGTTAAGCATGATCCTCCAGCTGAACAACTTCAAATCCTCAAAGCCCCACAACTATAAACTTCGAAGGCCCCAATTCTCAAATATCTTCAAATCAAATCATAGCAAAAAGAAAAAGGTACCAAGTCATGAACCTACGGCAAATAACTCTAATGGTTAAGCAACATCAAACCTCAAAGGCACCAATTTTGAAATCAAACCACATAAATAAATACCAAAGCATGAACCTGAGGGGGAGAACTCTAATGGGTAGCCTCAGATGGATCCCAATACGATCACGATCCAACCCATGTCGCAGCAACTGCAAATAAAAAGGGATTGGGCAACAGCAGCAGAGAAGGTGGGTTTGAGATGGTGACCAAGAATCGAACGGCTTTGCTTTGGTTCCAAGGGAATCGGAGGGAAAGAAACTAACCGTTGGCCTAACTTGAACTCCCCTCTGGCTGTTCTTGTTTGTGTAATAAGCAACGATGAGATAATGAGAGCAACCGCGGCTTCAACTGCAAATATGAAACATGAGAGAATTCAGAAAAAAGCAAAGACGGGTACTTGTAGTATTGGGATAAACGTTGAGGTGTCATCACTTTGATTTGATTTTTTATTATTGTTTTTTGAAGTGTGCAAGCAGATATTTTGATATTTACATTTGCCAATTTCGTTGTATGAAAAAATTAAAATATAACTTTGAAAGCTGGCGGGTACAGTGGTTGTGAGATTCTGAGATTGGCCACCTAATCCAACCCATCTGTTAATTCTATTATGTTGGGGAAGCACCAGGCACGGCCCCCTCCTCTACTCACCTTCTATCCTCGCCACATCTTCCTTCCATATTTTAGGAGCTAGTGCAAAAATTTGATCTCACATGTCACATCCCATTTCCTAACCAAGTCACATTCAATTTTATTCAAAATTTATCTTTTTTTTTTAAAAAAAATTAATGAACCTAATTCATAAAACTTAAGACTTAATTTTTTATTGTTATTGTGAACCCATCTAATTGCTATCTATTAAAAAAATCTATTTTCATTTTAAATTCTCTCATGATTTTTTTCTTGAATTTTATTCTCTTGGATATCATAAAAATTATAAAGAGTAATTTTAAATATATTATTTTGTCAAAATATAATGAATTTCAATTAGTAGATGAAATTTGAACATTTTGTTTTAATGTCAATTACATTTATAAAATTTAAAAATATTTTTTTATCACATGAAGCTATCGTATATTTTAAATCATCATTTAAACTTTCAAAAGATTTTAATTTTTTATTTTTCTATTGTTTCATCTTTTTCATTTTATTTGATTACGCATTTATTAGGATTTGTCTATAATAGTTATAATTTTCAAAACGATATAGCATTAACTCGTTGATTCATCAGTAACGATTCAAATATTTTGAACGAAAACTAACTTTTCAAAGTAGCACATTTTTGTATATATTTTTTCTACTATTGTATACTTATATTTTTAATTAATAATTAATATTTTGTGAAAAACTTCTAGAAAAATCTTATATTATTTTTTATTTATCCTTAACTTTATTTTTTAGTCAAATCGCTGAACTTAATGAATAAGTTTTTAGTCAATTTGGGAATGCCACTTTGCTAACCAAGGAAAACGCCACGTGGTGCAATCCCACAGGTGCCAAGTCATGTTTCTCCTTCAACGTTTGAAAGCACATCCTTCCAGAAAAAAAAGAAAAATCTAAGTAATAAACTTCTGGCGGGCCTCCAGATGTCTCAATCGTGACTAGGCAAGAATGTTAGGGAAGCTAGCACGCAATTTGCAACAACGTGTAAGGCTGGGATCTACGTGGCATGCCACGTGGATGAATCATACGGTGAAAGATGCATGACAAGGAAGTCTGGAACATTGACAAGATAATTTGTGTCAAAACAAAATAAAATATTTTTATTAATGAAGAAACAGGGGAGATATGGTCGGCCCTATGAGGCATGGTAGGTGGGACACGCAGAAGGACTGGAATTTGGGCATGATTCACATTGGTTTGGGCCTCTGCACATTTGCAGTTTGCATACCCTAAGAGTAAAATCAAATTAATCGATGGAACGATTCTGTTAGATTAAAAATTTATTCAATTTGATTCGATTTTTACTTTTATTGAATTTTAATTTTTGATTTTTTATTCGATTTTTGGATTCGATCTATTTTGAGTTCTATTAAATATGAAATTTCTGTCCGTTCGGTTAATGAAATTTTTTAACTGATTTTTTTCGGTTAATTCGATTAATTAGCCGAATTTACTGTACTTACCGAATGATCACCCCTAATCTTTACTCATGTTATACTTTCTCTATGTTTATCCTTTTAAAAAAAAAATGCAAATGCTGAATTATCGATTGTTAAAAATAGCAAGAAGTTACAATCTCGTTTGAAATCTAAAAAATATTTTTTTAAAAAATGAAAATACATTTTTTTTCATGTTTAATTATTACAAAAGTGGAAAGAAAATCAAATATATAGGAAAATAACAAATAAAATTTTAATTTTATGCATAATTAGTATTTGATTTTTAACTTTTAATTATGTTGAAATATATTTTATTTTAAATGATATTTAATATCGAGAGAAAAAATACGAAAAAGAATGTATTTCCTTCTTATGCAAAAGGGTATATTAGAAAAAATGAGAATGTGAGAGACCTAATAACTGGAGGTAGCAAAATAACTAACTATATCTCAAGATGCCGATGAAAGAGAGAAATAAAATTTTAAGTAATAAATATGAAACAAACCATATATTATGGGGAATTTATAAAAGAGACTCCTCCCTCTACTTGTTCCTGTGCACGTATTTTATACATTAGACGTATGACAAATTATTCTTATTATTATGTGACTTAATAACTAAAATAGAGATGTCATTTAAAAAAAATATAAGTAATATGTAGATAATTTTGTAATACTTGTGAAAACTAAGGATGCCATGGAGTGGAATAATTTGTTAGAAAAAGAAAAACCATTAATGGGAATGGGTGAATTGTGTGGTAACGTGAAAATGAGCTTTTAGAAAGAAAAAAATATAATTTTGAGCATGGTTTGAAAACTTAGATAAGACTAGTCGGTTCAATTTGATTCAATTGAAATCGGTCACCAAGTCAATTCTCTCAACTCACTAGAACCAGAAATGCATTGAACCCAAATTGACCCGATCAAATTGGTCATTTGCTTTGAAAAGAAAAACAAATATTTAGATAATGATAATGATAGAGGCTTGACTTGAACCTAGTGCACATGGGATAGAGAGCATAAGTTTTTTTTTTTTTTTTTATTACGCACCGGGTTACCACGTGAGAGCATATGTTTTAGTAGTACACTAGTTTGTTAGCTTGCATTAAGTGAGATAGCATATTTTATGTATTGTGCACTTAAGACTAAAGTTACTTTTCCAAGCAAATAAATTCTATTTTCTTTTAATAAAATAAAATAAGCTAAGTGAAATAATAAAATAGCTACACACTAGTACAAGAAATACATCAACTTCAACTAATATTTTTTAAATAAAAATATAAATATAAATTATAAAGAATATTTTTTGAAAACAATAAAAGT